>NC_064817.1:103435126-103735126 GCF_023721935.1 Panthera uncia
CTCCCCAAATTTGAACTTTTACCATGAATAAGAGACTTTAGGCAAAGTAGTTCTTACTATCTGTACTCTGTCACTTCTAGGTTAGACTAATGCTACAGTTGGCTGACTTATCTTCTAGTAACTACGTTTGCCCATGCCCCTCAGTCTGTCCTTTAAACAGAAGGGATATTTCTAAAATGTATATCAGATTATGTCACTCTACTACTTAAAATCCTCCAATGACTTCGCATTGCATCCAGAATAATAAACTAATTACTATAGATGATTATAAGGGTCAACACGGTTTGGTATTTCTTACCTCTCAGACTTCATTTCCCTTCACTGCCTCTCTCTCATTTACAATGTTCCAGTCATGTTAACCTTGTCTCTTTCACTTAAACATGCCAAGTCCATTTCATCTCAGGGCCTTTAACTTGCTCTTTCTTATTTTGGAATGCTCAGCTCCCAGATGTTCACATGGCCATCCCCTTCATATTGTTCAGATCTCAATTCAAATGACAGGGAAGACTTGCTTTCCTAACAATGCTAGGCACATTAGCTATTTTTATCTTCTTCATAGCAGTTATTGGTACCTGATATTAATTATTTTTTACATATATATTATACCATCTCCAGAATGTAATATCCCTGATGGCAGGAAGTTTGTCTATCTTGGTCTTTGCTGTATCCTTAGCAACCTAGCATTCTGCCTAGCTGTCAATAAATATTTGATAACTAACTGACTTCCATAGCTATTTCTGAGCATTTGCTTTTGTGCCAGATTATGTGCTAGATAGTGGGGATTTGAAGTTAAATAAAACATGGTCCCTTCCCTTAAGGAGTTCATACTCTGGTCAAGAAGACAGATACAGAAAGAGACAGTTCTAGCATGGTGTTACAGGTGTCATGCTAGCAGGAAGCGCTGAGGAGGGGCTGCCCAGAACAGCCTGGGGCACAGTGGGGAGAGAAGTCAGAGAAAGCTTTCCAGAAGAGGTTATGCTTGAGCTGGAACTTTGGGGTGTGAGAATGTATACATGGGAGGTGGGATGGAAAAGGTAATTGTAGTCAGAGGAAAAGACATAAGACCCCATGGCACATTGTGAGAACTACAATTAGCTTAGTGTGCTTAGGACATGGTATGTGAGGGAAGAACTGGGAGATGGATGGTACTGAGAAGTAAGACAGATCATCAAGGCCTTCAGATGTTACAAGTAAGGAGTTTTGGACAACGGATACAATTGAGAACTATCAAAGAACTTTAAAGGAAGAAGTTGGGTGAAAACATTCATTTTCCATCTCTGAAGGCAAGAGGGGATACCATTAAGCCCAAATTTTATCTGCCACAAATGCACTGATCTCCAATCTCTGCGTTGTGCCCAGTGGGCACACTGCTTATGACTAAACACCTACCAGAGAGATAGAGGGCTTTGTCCACCATGTACTCCTCAGCAAAGCGAATGTGACAAAAGTTCTTTTTGCTCTTCCGAATAGCAATGATCTCTCCACACTGTTCGAACACTTCCACGATGATTTGCTCAGTCCCATTTTCAGGCAGGCCACCCACAAATACTGTTTTGCACCCTGGTGGGCGTTCTCGAGTTGCAGGAGGTGGAAGATCTAAGCAGAATTGCAAAAGCATTTGAAATTAAAATGTTTGCTTGGGACAGACCTTTTTAGAAATCTAACATATCCTAGAGATAGCCCTACTGTCCCCATCAGGCTTTTGCCTAAGAGTGCCAGAAGCATGTGGCCTCTAAGGTGCTCATCTCTGCTCCACAGCACATGAAAATAATTTTCTTCAATGGTTTGGTGACCATGACATCCAAATGATAAAAACTCAGACCCATCTGCCTGTCCCATCCAGAGTTCTTTAATTCTGTTCTTGTGTTGTGACAACTCAGCTATGCCCAATTTTCAGTTGTTTTTGCTAAGAAGACAGTTAGTGGGGGGACATCCCACTCACTTTAAATTCTTACTTTCAGGAATTCTCAGAACCAAGGTTCCTGAGAAAAAGGTTGTTTAATTCAGTTGATAGTTACTAAATTCCCTCTGTTCATGGTTACTGAAATAATTGTTTCAGAATTAATTTGACAATGATGGGGTAAACATTTACAAAAATATTTATGAGTGTCAGAATGGTTCGGCTGACAAAGTCAGCTAGACTATAAACCATCCTTTTTAGGTTTTTTGCTTTTGATACCAGCAAGTCTTTCCTCAAATTCCTTGCTGGAGGGGTGAGGTCCAGAGTCAGTTGTGCAGCATTTAGAGGGAAGTATGAAAGACAGCAGAGAAAGTAAGCTCATCTGGGAAATCATTAACTAAAGTGAGATAAATTTGGCTATAGAGAGTCATTAAAAACCTACGTAATGAGATGATTCTCCCTCTGCGAAAAAAAAATATGCTTTCTACTCACTCATCTTACACATAAAGCCTGTTGGATCTGCTAGATCCTTGTTGCTATTTATATGTATCCAAGCATTTTCCAAACAAAATTCTACAGTTCATAGCCCAACAAAACAAAGCATGATGGTCAAGGGTTTCTTTAGTGTTGGTTTTGTTATCTGCAAGGATTTATTTTGTGTAATCCATTCCTTCCATTCAGCTCTTCACAACAATTCTCCCAGCTCAAGATTTGGAGAGCTCAACTAGTGATTACTGCTCCCATGCAAAAATAAATGAGTCTCACTTGTAGATTAGGCCAAGGTCTTCACCTGACACTTATCCAAGTTGGCAAGCAGATGATTTGGGAGCTTCCTTGGGTATGTGCATCTCTAGCTTTCTCACTTTGCTACCACTGTCTGTCTTATCAGTGTGGCTCAGAATAATCAGGTTCTCATGATGCTCTCTTCCCCTCTATTTAGTCAATAAAAGGGATAAAGGCATTCAGGGAACTTATAAAGTTTCTGTTAATAAAAAAAAATTCTGTAATTTCAAAAACTCACTCTATTGGTCTTTTGTTCCATAGGAGAAATTTAAAGGGAAAAGGAAGATAACCTAGTGAGCAGGAATCTGAAATGTCTTAGTCATGGGCACTGGAATAATGTGGTTTTTAGCCAAAAAAAAGGGAATGAGGTCCAGAATCTCTTAAGACTTCCACTTCTGAGTTCTTAAGAAATGAAAGGATTCTAACATCACGGTTCCAGTGATTCTCAACTCCAACAGCACATTAGAATCAACTTGGGAGTCAACCAAACGAAAAATTCCTGTGTTCACTCCAAAGAATGATTTAATTAGTCTGGGGTATAGCCTGTGCATTATTTTTTTTTTAAAGCTCCTCAGGCAACTCTAATAGTAGCTAGGATTGAAAACCACTGGCTTGGTCTAGACTTCTCATATTACAAAGAAAAACCTTAGCTGAGTGAGGTTGAGTGACTCATTCAAGGTCGCCAAATTGGATAGAAAGAGGAGGAATATGAACTTGGAGCAGGTAAACCTGGATTTAAACCTTAACTTAGTAACTGTATGACCTTTTGAAAATTACATATCCTCTGGGTACCTCATTCTTTCATCTTTAAAATTGGGATATTGTCCTCTACCTTACAAGGATTTTTGTAGGATAGTTGATAATCTACTGTCTATATTGCAAGTGCTACAATGCCTAGCACTTGATAGGCTCCCAATTGGTCATTATTGTAGTGTTATTATTATATACTGTTATAGAACCCAGATTTTCTGATTACCAATCTGGGGCTTTCTAAAGCACTACTACAAGACTGGGGCAGAATGGCAGCTTAAGACCTGGCCTTCTAAACTCCCAGTTCCTTGTTTTAGCCAAATCTTCAGATAAGGCTTGGTTTGGGAAGGAATCACTCTTCTCAATAGAGGAATCTATAGCTGTGAAGACACATATGGTTTTGACCATGGAACACAATCTAGCCACTGACTATATAGGTAAAAAATTTTCAAGAGCACCCCTACAGTTAGAGCCATGTTTTCAAATCAAGGGCTTTAGACTAAAATCCTGTTACAGAATCCTTCTGAAGTTTACTATTTAAGGAATTTGATGGTAAAGAATCTTTTTGTGAAGTAAATGTTCACCTTTTTATATTATTTAAGTTTGCTTAGTTAGGTCTACCTTTTGGTCCACTGAGAGATTCTAAGGAATATCTGGTTACTGCTGCAGTTACATATAACACAGAAAATACCAAGTCTCTTTCCTCTCACTACATTTGTAGGATTCAAAAATTCTGTGATGAAATCATCACTCTATTTAGATGCTGTGATTATTCTGTGGTAACTGCTAAGTAAAAAAGCATAAAAGCCACTAAGTAGCGTCCAGAATGCTGGGGATTTATTTGTTTTCCTTGGGTAAATGTAGAAAGTCTCTTTGATAGCATTCACTGAGATTTAGGTGTATGCCACCAAACAAGGTAATGGGCTGTACTATCTTCCTTAGTAGACAGTACTTATTCTTTAATTCACAGCTCAAAGCACTTTATTGTCTGGGCCTGATTTACTAATCCCACTGAAATACAGTGATCTGGGCACAGCAATGATAACTCCATAGGAGAGCAAATTCAAAGTCCACCTATTAATCAGGTAATGTGTTGAACTCTTGTAATACCCAATCACTACTGTGGACAGAGAAGAAGAAAACTTCATGTAAAATGATTCAAGATAACTGAGAGTATAAAAAAAACCTTTAATCTCTGGTAATGGAAAAGGAGGAACTTCTAGCAATTCTAATTACAACTAAGCACCTACTCTGGGGAGCTCTGTTGGGGCAATCAGCATTAAGATCAGAGTCACTGCTGATCTTTGAGAAATGAGGCAGGGGACAGCATGGAGAACCTATAAACCACTTGCATCTTGCTTTTCAAAGGAGCATCACAGATCACTCAACTGGTTTGCCAGAATTTACATACTGCAAAGTGTTTGAGTTGATTTTATTAGATGCCTAAGACTGAAGGCCCCCTCGATAATCAGCAGGGGTCAGATATATTTTAATGTAATTCCAACTGATTGGAGATAATCAGAAGACTAGTGAATTTTTATTAATTCTCAATTTACCCACTTTCTCTAACTTTCTTAATAGAACCCAGCCCTAGGAGACAAAATGAGGTTGGCCTGTTCTGATACAGTAAAATGAAAAAATCACTCTTTTTCTGGCTCCTGGGTGCTTTCCCATGTTCCTGTACACAGATAGCAGATGATATTCCACCATTTATTCCTCATTTATTATTAACTTGACAGTAGATTCCAAATGCAACCTCTTCATGTAGAAGCTCTATCAGCTGAAGTGGGAGGAAAACCAATAGTGTGGTGTCCTGAAAGCCATGTAAAGAAAGTATACCAATGACTAAGGAGTAATCAACTGTGTTGCATATGGCTATTAGGTCAATTAGGAAGAGAACTGAGAAATAACTACTGGATTTAGGTCACTAGTGTTCTTTTTTCTTAAAGTTTATTTATTTTGAGAGAGACAGAGATAGCATGAGTGGGGGAGGGTCAGAGAGAGGCTCCCAAGCAGGCTCTACGCTGTCAGTGCAGAGCACGACGCAGGCTCGATTTCACCAACTGTGAGATCATGACCTGAGCCGAAACTAATAGTCGGACACTTAACGGACTGAGCCACCCAGGTGCCCCTGGTCACTAGAGTTCTTAAACAAGGGAAATTTTGATAGAGGAGTGGGGCAAGGGCATAAATGAAGATTTAAAAGAGAATTGGAAAAGAACTGGAAACAGCAAGTAAAGAAGACTTTTGCTGCTACTGGGTATACAGAAATGCCAACACCTCTTTCTCTTTTACATTTTCAAATGTTGGAATTCCTCAGGGCACTTAGCTTGTTTGTCATCCTTTCTTGATCTATATAACCTCTCTAGTGGTCTTAGTCATTCTTACACCTTCAAATCACCTAATGTTTCAAGAAGGATGAAGGGATTACTAGTACTAAGAATAGCAGAGACATAAAGTAATTTAAGGTCTAAAAATTACCCATTGGGCCTAGCACCCAATATTTAGGTGGAAATGCATTAGAGCAATGAATGATTAACTGTTGTTTTAATTTCCATATCTTCCACGTGGAAATGTTCCAGGAGAAGGTAGGCTTGCAGTTGGGCTGGAGAGGAGTGTGATACTGGGAAGCAGCTGCACTTGACTAAAAGGATGGGTACGTGGCAAGTAGAAACAATGAATTGAAGACAGTCACATGAAGCATAGCAGTGAATTTTGAAGTCAGGAGTTGGACTTGGCACTTGTAGGCAATGGGAACCTTGGGGCTTCTGGGTTCTGTATATGTGACAAGCACCTGGATGAAGTGTCAGGTGGGAGAGGGGGGAAGGAATTGATGGTAAAGATACTGTCTAATGAAGCAACAAGACAGAAGCAGATTGGATGGGTGCATAAAGAGACTGTGAGAGTCCCCAGATCACAGGTCCTTACTGTTGACAGGCCACTGAGTGCAAGAGAATATACCAGAGACAGAAGCAGAATATACCAGAGGTAGGCATAAATACCGGGGTTTATAATCAAGGCCTTATCGGACAAGGTTGGTAGGCTCTGGAGAAGGTAAGTGACTTAGTCGTACCAAATCTCTGCTCTTCCCATCACACTTTCACAGTGTGGGGCTGTGAACAAAAACGGCACTTGCCATGCTTTCAGCACCGAACAGAGGGAGTCTTCTCCATTAGCCATTGTGCTTTCCCCACACAATTAACCTGAGCCCCCTTTTGACAAAATCCAAGTTCTAAACAGGAAACAGAACACCAGTTCACTTTAAGCTGTGTCAGGAGTGTTAGTTTTTAATTCAATTCCAAAGCCAGGTTCCTTCCCTGAAGCCACAACTTTATTGGTACTAATTGCTCTGTCAGTATTCTTAACACAGATGAAGAAAAAAAGTATTGAGCCATGAAGGTAAAATGCTTCCCTCTCGCTCTGGCTCTTCCAGCTCAGACTCAAGAAGGCATGACTGTACGTGGGAAAGATAAATGTATTTGAGGGATGTTTATCTGTTTCTTTTCCTAGAGACAATCAAAAGTTAGAGCCTCTTTAAGCTGTGTATGTCTACATTCCTTTAAAGACCACTCAATAATGTGGTCTATGTGTTATACACAATGTATCTGTTATTCTTTGGCAATTCAGAGACTGAATATCCTGTAAAGTCATCTCTCGTACCCAACCTAGACATTACAAGGTATGAGCCATCCTGTTACGTTAGACTTGATTGAGACAATGAAAGCCTAGGGCAAGCTGATTATGTGATAAATGAATGATTAAACCAGCAGGATTGTACCTTTACATAAATAGGAGGTTTTAACACTGGACATGCCTAAATTCGTGGCTTTTGAAGTGAAAAATGTAGAATTAGTGACGCATAGCTTTCCCTAATCCAAAAGCAACACACTGGATGAAAGGGAAAAAAGTCCATTGCCCATTTGTAGGGACAGTGGCACTAAGAGGAAGAGACAGGGTACAACAGTGCCATTCATTCACCTAGGCACTAAACACAAATCCAGGAATGGCCACTTGAGCTGGCAGATAAGGCCTACTAGGCCATCTTATTCTGCATTCCCTAATTCTCTTGTGACATACTAGCTCTTCTCCCAATTCAGTCCTCTGAGATGCAGCCTCCTAGATTTCTTATTGGCCTAGAAGGAAGTACCCTACTGACAATCAAGTTCAAAGACCTGAAGAAGGCACTGAGAACATTTCTCACTAGCAAAAAGAGATGAGATGATTTGGTCAATGAACCCTTACTGATTCTAAAGTCCTGTTAGCTATGAATAGACTATACTAAGAATTTGGGTCCCTGCCAGGGACTGATTCCATGATTAACTAATTCCTGTGTAAGGTAGGAGATGAAATAGTTGTCTGAAGTCACATGTCAAAAGTTCATGTTTATTGTGATAAGGCAAGTTCATTTGATCTATGGCCTGAACCCTTGAATGTGTCCCTTAACAGCTTTAATCTTAGCACTGTAGTGGCAGCTCCCTTAAGTAGGTCACCCAGCACCACTAGAACTGTGGAAAAAGCTTTAATGAGGCTTGGGTCATGTGTAGAAATAACGTCTGATCACTTAAAGTAAATAAAACCACAAATAGACCTAGAAAAATGTTTGAGTCAATTATTGCTGCTATATTTTAAGTGAAATATGGCCAACATATGTTAGCAGATATTTTTAAGAGTCTAAGGAGAAACCTATTCATTACTGCCAAGATAGATCCATAGATCATCTCCACATGAATTTCATTGACTAGATGGATGCAAGTGGTTCGACTCAGTCTCAGTATTCCTCTTTACCCTCGTAGCAAGTTAAACCTCACCCCACTGTCTATTGCAGCCCATCAGTTGAATAGCAGTAGTTTGAGTGATGTGTGAATAGCTAGTAGCAATGGAGGATTCTTAGCACCAAATATGTATTCTCATGTGCCTCGGGCAGGCTCAGACACACACTATTACTGCCATTATCAGCATGTAGGCCAGTTATGAAAAAGAGAGTCTGCAAATGACAGTGTTGAACAATTTGTGTCAGGTGTCTCTGTACGAACACACTTGAATTCCTTACCAGATGGCATCAGAAACACATTTTATCATTTGTAATGCAACCAACACATAGAAATCTACTATTCTATGCATAAAATTCAACCTTGCCTAATAAGAGAAAATTTTCCTGTCTTCTGTTTTCTAGGTGAAGCTTCTGTATATACATCTATGAAGCCCTAGGGTATTTTTTTTGAAAAAGAAGAAAGTGTTCCTAGACACCAAAACATTATGACTTGTGTGGAGAAAAAGCAGAATATTACTTGGATTTGGAGGGAAAAGTGTGCAGCTTTTACAGTGTATGATCTCTTTTACTACTGGCATATCTGGTGGAATTGGAGGAGGTACTATTCCCAAGCCAGGCATCATTGGAGTGATTGGTGGAATTCCAGTCATCATTCCAAGAGCAGGATCAAAGTCTAAAAAAGGAGAGGAAAGAGAGAACAATAAATGACACCAGGCAAGGCCAAGTGGAGGCAGAATGTTACCTTATACATTTCAAGCCAAGGGACTTTCTAAGACGAAGGCAAAATATTTAAGAAAACATGGTATTAGCATTAGGTCTTAAATATTATATTCTACTGGTGCATTTTCCTTTTGGGATAGGGATCTTTGTTTTTGCTTGACCAGTCTATTTGTCTCTATATATCATTTTTGACATCCAAGGCCTTTCATACTATGTGCCTTTTCTGTTGATCTTGCCTTTACTAGTTCTCAACACACATTCACTGCTCCATACAGACAAGGCTCCCTACTATCCCTTGTCTTTTTGCAGTATAGCATGGTATTAAGAGCATACAATTTTGGGGATCAGGCAGACCTGGGACCTACTTCTATTGTTTGCTTAGCAGGATGAATTTTTTGAACCCCCATTTCATCATCTGCAAACACCTACCTTATAGGGAATTGTGACGAATAAGCAAAACGATGAATGCAATGTGCTTAGCATAATGTATAGCACAAAAATATTCAATGAATAACTATTCTCCTTGCTTTTGTTCACATTGTTCTCCCTTCTTGGAATCACTAAACTCTCTCCCAATTCTCCCCATACTTAAGGCTGGCCTTAAGTCTCACCTTCCCTGAAGAACTTTTTCCAGATAATTCTGGTTCATTCTCAACTCTGTGTTGAAAAATTGTTCTACACTTGTTTCTACCGAATTTTATTTTATTTTGCATCATCTTTTGTTTTATTCAGGGATGCTTCTAGGATGTGTAGGGGCCCTCAAACAAATACTTTTCTGTGGGGCTCATCTATATAAACAATTCAATTCACCCCAAATCAACATCAACACTATTTCGCTGGCGCAATCTCATGTGATACCATGAAAGAAATACCACGCCAGGTAGCTGGAGTGATTTACTTGCCAGGCTACCTTCCTGGAACAGAGTCTGGGAGGACTCCATAGGCCTGAGTTCTGAAGCTTCTTGGAGAATATGGTTGACTCCACATGTAGAGTAGAGGATTAGAGAATGCCCCAAAGAGGAGAAATGATGACTGGGGTCCACACAGGTTCAGGCTGAGATTGGGACTCTTTGCTTAGACAACACTGCAGGCACTGGTCAGTCCCAGACAATGAAGAGGAATTTTAAAAATTGCAAGAAAGGTGCTCCTTGAGATTAGAACCTATATATGACCTGTTCTGGACTCAGGGCACCTACCCTGATCACACTACCTACCTTAGCACTGGGTGGGGGGCCTTAAAAAACATCAAGGCAGGCATTTCAAAGCAGGAGGTCCGCTGAGATGCAGGCTTAGGGCAAAGTTCCCACTTGCTTGGGTCTATGGGTGGTACTGATTTTGTTTAAATTTTGTCTCTATAACAAAATGCAAGTTCTCTGAGAGAAGGAAATCCATTATACTTCCTTATTCTCTACCTCTCAGCCCTGTCCTCTGCTACAGAATGCACAGCGGGCTGCAAGCAAAGTAAGTATTGCATAAGGAGTTGTGATAATGTAGGGGCTGTTGCAGTAGCAGTAGTGTACCTGAACCCCCAAAACTTCACTCTGCTCACCACAAAAACACGAGGGGGCAATCCTTATAAGCACATCCTCAAGGAGCTCAGAATTCCCTGGGTGGTTCTCCAAGATGTTGAAGGGGATGGATCTAAACGGTGGGAAGAATGTGTGGTCCCTATAGAAGTGGAACTTCAGGTACAATAGGTCCAGTAGGGGTGAGTCTCATGACTGGGCAGATAGGCAGGTGGTAGCACATGTGCACAGCCAGTCCACAAGAGCTAGAGCATTCGCCATCTTCCCACATGCCTGTCATGCTGAAATATCAAGACCCCGGATATGTTTGGGAAGAAAAAAATGTCTTCTAAGAAATTTCCAAGAAATTAGAGGAAAATTTATTTTCCTGAAAACAAATTTACTTTTAGCCTTCACGTGCAATCTCACCCAACATGCACTTTTACACATGCATGTGAGCACATGCACTCTCTCTCATGCTCTCTCTCTCTCTCTCTCTCTCTCTCTCCCTGCCTTCCTCCTTGTGGCCCTCATATCTCTACTTTTCTCCACATAGTAGTGGAAGGTTTCTTAATATCTGTGTACCACCATTTTGTTTTTGATAAAAGTGGGGATAAATGATGACATTTAGCTCAAAGGATGAAAGGACAGAACAGATACGAAAACCCATGGCATGATAAGTGGTAGTCCTGATAGGTAAGTTTCCTTCCTTCCATTCAAAACATGCATACACACAACAATAAATTCACTGTTTTGGGCATTCATCCCCACATTCCACAAGCATTCCTGATAGGTTTTTATATGTCAAGCTCTATCAGGTGGGGGCAGGGGGTCCAGGTCTTTCTTTCCATCTTGGAGGACTTAGGCCCCTGATGCCCTATGTTCCCACACTGAAGAATAGGAGCACTGTGGTTAAAAATACCATTTACGTCTTTGGAAAATTTGATTTCTTGTGTTTATTATTTTGGAAAAATTGTTAACATTATCTCACCCATTTACAAACTGTTAATTTTCCGTAGGAAAAGATCAGATTAGATTGTGTGCCAACTAAACAATTCCATCTATTTTTCCTCTCCAACTGAAATGTTTGTCTTCCTTTTATTGTTCTGCCTGCCTCCTCATTGTTATTCATACAGCTCTGTCACTCACAACTCTGCCTTACCACAGATTACAGAAACATCAGTTCATTAAGCAAGTCCTGCCACTTCGGCTGAGAAAGAAATGCCCGTCTCCATGTACTGTCTACTAACAAATGGAGACAAACAAAAAACAAATACACAAGATAAATATAACTCCTGACTGAGGTACTCACCACTCTGTTTGGTATGATTACATTAATATTTTATGAAATTCATTTAAAAGCAGATGTATTCATGACATATGGCTAAAGCAAAGAGTAGATAAACTCCCTTTCTTTCTTGGCGTTCAATATGACAAGAGCTCCATAGGCTACACTGCCTAGCAGGGCTTGCTAGAGGGCAGGTTGCACATGACATTTCAAAGGCTCCTAACACATTGATTATTTCTTTTGTTTATCTTCAACCATTAAGCACCCAAGTCGATGTAAATTTCTGATGCCAACCAAGAAAATAACCATTTGAAGTCATGGGACTTATACAAGTATTGCAGAACCTGAAATATCAAAGAAGTCCAACAATTTAAAACACATTGGGAATAGGACGCCAGAGAAATTATCTCCCTCTTTGAGCCTTCAAGCCTGGCTTGAGGAGTACACCTATAATTACATAGTATTAATATTTATGTTAGGAATTCAAACTTCTGAAGGAGATCTGAAATCATTTTATACAAGGGCTATGGAAAAGGCCAACGTATTCCTCCAAAGTCCTTCCTATAATAAATGCCCTGTTCTGTTTTGCTTTTATATCTCTCCTTCCAGTACCTTTTCCCTGCAGCCTTTCTGACTTGGTATTGCCATGCCTGGAAGTGTCATAAATGTTGGTTTGCATTCATCTTCTGATTCATGAACTTCCCAAAGTCCCAGCTTAACTGGAAATGCCACAAGTGCTGTGTGTCAGTTGGGCCAGCTTGCTCCTCTGAGTTGCAACTCTACTATGTGATTTCAAGTAATATTTCAGTGTGGCCTTAAGCTTTCCTGCCCCCTAGCAACTTGTGTTCATTCTACCTAGAGTAGTTACCTGGCAGTACAATTATCTTCCATTCTCTTTATACATTTGAGCCAGGGGGTTACATTGCAGGCACATACCATTTCTGCGCTGCCATCCAGTCATCCATATGTCCATCCATTCAATAGTCTGATGCCAGGCCCTGTGCCAGGAGTTGGGATTTAAGGAACGAGTAAGACAAAATCCTCGGCCTCATAGTCTAGTTTGGAAACATCCAAGCAGTTACACTTATGTGTCACCAATTATTATAAACAGCCAAATTGTTTACTGGATGCTTACAATGTGCTAGGCACTGTGTTAAGCATTTTATATAATCACATTCCAAGAAGACTGTGACCTAGCTACTATTATTATCCTTCATTTTATAAAGAAATTAGGCCTCAGAGTGTTGAGTTACTTGCCCAAGATTATACAGCCAGTAAGAAGCAGAACTAGGATTCAAATCCAGGTTGGTCTAACTATTAATACTCTTAACCACTACACTGCCTCTCAATGCAGTGTGGCAATTGTTTTAATGAATTAACTTAATTATAGGTATAAGGTGAAACTGGTATGATGAAAAACATGGCAAATGAACAACTAAGTACTTCCATACAGTTATTTTTTCCCAGTGTGACAGATTAAAGGGGGACACAAATTCTTTGACACCCCTCTCACCAAGAGGTAAAATCTATGTCCCCCACCCCCATTTGAATCTGGATGGGTTCCACACTTCTTTGACATAAGAGAAGTTGTGCCTGTTTTCAGGCTCAGGCCTTGAGAGAGACACCATTCCCACCTCTTGTTTCTGGGATTGCATGCTATGGGACCTTCAAGACACCATGTAACGTGTCGGACTACTGTGGTAGAGAGACATGTGGAGAGGGCCTTAGAGTAAATGGAAGGAGAGAGATCCAGCTGAGCCCAGTGTTTTAAGCTGTCCCTGCCAAAATGCCATGCATATGAATAAAGTTGTCTTGGAATCTCCAGACTAGACTACCACAGCTGAGGCATCCCAGTTGATACCATATGGCATAGAAGAATTGCTCATAAGAGTCCTGCCCAAATTCTTCACCCAGAAAATCTTAAAATAGAATAAAATGATTGCTTTTTAAGCTACTAAGTTATAAAGTAGTTTGTCATACAGCAATAGACAGAATATGCAGCATGCCTAGGGACTGGGGTGTGATTAGTTAGTTAATAGAGTTGGCTATTTCCAAAGAATGGGAATAGAAAGTACACTAAGTACCCAAACTAGACTGACCATGATTTTTTCTCAGATTATTGCAATGGTGCTGTGGGATCCTGCAAGGTCCCAGAGCCACCATCTTGAGCACTTGTGGTCATTGTACTACACGGCCCATTGAAACAATGCCAGGTGACTGATACTCTACTAGATGGACTAAGACTACAGATGTCTACAAAGCACTAGAAACCTTAGAGGTTGCCCATTTTTGATGCCTGACAAAGTTGCCACACTCACCAATTTTATGGTTCAATTCTTGATATTTTCTGGCAGGATGGATCACACTGGTTTTCTTCCGATAAAATGGAAATTCCACTTTTGTAGCGGGGGACAGGGATGGTGTCCATAATACTATTAACCATTAATTGAGTGTGTATGGATTTTCAGGTTTTATACATATCATCTCATTTAATTTTCGCAATCCTAAGGAATGGACCATATACTACTCCCTATTTTACAGATGAGGAAATTGAAGCTCACAGAATTAACACTGTATGGCCAGCCATACAGTAGGTGGCTTTTACTAACCACATTCTCAATCATTCATCTATATTGCTTCCCACAAAATCCATGGGTCCACTGGAAAAAAGAGATACTCCTGTCAGATTAAGCTCTATCTCTACCTACCCAACCTGTAGCAGGCCTTCAAATGTTTCTCTCCAAAAGGCTACCATCTGGTTGCTTATCTCTACACTTAGAACTTCCTGTTCAGGTGTTTGATACACATATTGCCACACTAATAGTTAATTTAGAGGCCTCTTTAAAATCCATTGTCTCAACTTTGACTCACAGATGAAGTTAAAATTGTGGCAGTGTATGAACTGGAAGTGGGCAAAGGTAGGAGGTGGCACATTTACTGTTGGTCTTGCCTTTTTAGCACTGGACCTGGTTCTGGCTAGCTGGAAGCCCCTTCATATCGTCAGAAAGGCTCTGCCTGCACTTAGTGACTTCTTGCCATCCAAGAGCCCCTCCAGGCCCATAAAGGCATTTCCATTTTGTTAGGTGTTCCAGAGACTCTTTGAGCACCAGGAGGTAGTTGGCACTCACAATAAAACCACTGAAATGCAACCATAGATTAGTCTAAAATAAGTGTTCCAAATGAGATCTAAATATAATTAAGGTATTTTACAGAAAATTGATTCCAACTCAGGTATACATTTCTGGGACATTATTGCTATTTGTTTAGAGTTCCTATAAAATTCATTGGAAAATAAGAATTTTGCCTGGGTATTATGAAATTTTAACCCACTACAGTTCTGACTGCCTCTTTGCCATGCAAATTCTCACAAAGACTTTTCAAGCAGTCAATCTTAAGAGAGAACATATATTTCTAAGGACAGCCTGGCTATGCTGACAGATGATCCTGCAGTTATCAGTAGCCCTCTTGGAAATAGAGCACTAGTTTCCAAATTTTTGCATAATGACTCTCAAATTCTACTAACATCTGTCTGCTTCTCCAAAACATCATCTAAACCCTTACTTCAGGCCAGCTGGAAAGTTGAGGCAGGGCTTGGTTTGTGTACAATGGCAAATAAGGTAGCAAACTAAGCTTGGGTAGATTATATGGCATAATTAGAGTTCACAAAGACTCTCCCAGTAAATCTCAACTTTGATTTCAAATTTATACAAATGAAGCTTTATTTCTTT
Organism: Panthera uncia; assembly: GCF_023721935.1. NCBI lineage: Eukaryota > Metazoa > Chordata > Mammalia > Carnivora > Felidae > Panthera > Panthera uncia. Next base: position 103,450,572 of record NC_064817.1, read on the forward strand.
AGTATAAATTTTTGCAAATATCTACCTTTCTAGCCCAGCTTCCCCCTATTCCTTCCCATTTATTTATACTGTGTTCTTCCTTTGTTAGAACATTTGACAGATTAAGGATCATGACCTTGACTTTCATCATGGGAGGCTGTGAACACCTTTGGAGGGGCATTACTGAGGACATTTCACTCTACATCTGTGGTTCCAAGATTTCTAGAGTTTAGAGAGGAATAAAAATAATTACATATGTACGTATATTATCTTCCTCTTAATTTGCCAAAACAAGACGTGGGAAAAAATAACAGAAACTAGCCAATATACCATGCACACAGTTCATAAAAGACAGAATATTTTAAACCAGACAATGTAGAAAGTCTATAATCTCAGAATAAAGAACAGTCATTTCAACTAAGCAAATTTAGTTTCATATAAAAATCACTATATTTTTAGTTTTTATATTTTGCAGAAAATTAGGGAAAATAATATTGACTAGTCCTGGGCTACACAACTGTGCTTGGGCTTCAGAAATTACTCAACTACCTCACTTAGTGTACATCCCTATAAGAAGCTCCCTATGAAAAAATTCTTTCAGAGCTAAAATGTCAAATACACACACAAAATTGTGAAGGGCCTTGAAAAGTTTGACTTCTCTGAGGTTTGGTATATTTTTTCTTCATGGAAAATGCAAATTACATAACTGATCATGTTTCCCTTTTTGTTTTGGCTATCTGGTCACGGGTACAGCTCAACTTTAGAAATTGGGTAGGATCCTATGACCTACACATCTGAATTCTAATTAACCTCCCTACCTGATCTTCACTTAAAAATGTATATTTATTTATTTTGAGAAACAGGGAGAGAGGGGGAGAGAGAGAGAGAGGGAGTGGAAGAGGGGCAGAGACAGAGGAGACAGAGAATCCTACGTAGGCTCTGTGCTGATAGCACAGAGCCCAACTAGAGATCATGACCTCAGTTGAGGTCAAGAGTCAGAGGCTTAACTGACTGAACCACCCAGGTGCCCCCTGGTCTTCACCTTTGACCTTCATTTATATTTTCCTAGAAGCTGGTTTATTTTGCTTGTAATTTTTCTCTTTTATTATAACCTTTCTCATATGCTGCCTCAAACTTTGTGGAATGGGATGATGTAATTCTACTCAATATTTAACCATTGTCCCCATGCCGTATACTCTAGTATACATTCCAGTAATTGATGCATCATTTCCTCTTCCTGGATCATTCTTAGCCCTTTTTTTCACCTGATATATTCTCATATATCTCTGCATACTGAACTAAAATATTACCACTTCTGTGAACCTTCCCAGACCACTACCATCTACCTAGCACTCCTTCTCATCCCACCCTAGCTAAAATAGTACTTTTCTATATGTTTCTACTGAGACATTTGCTACATTGTAGTGTAGCGATATTGACTTTGCCTCTGCTAGTGGACTCTGAGCTTGAAGGCAAGGATTGAACCATACCCATTTTGGATACCCTGTGACCCTAACCCTAGCTCAATATGCTTTTAATGAATGGATGGATGAATAAAAGCACAAAGGAACAAAATGGGTAGGAAGCCTCTGATATGTTATCATTCAAGAGGCATCTTATATGTGAGATGTATTAGGGAGAAAATATGGAGGTTCTCAAAGTACTGAACCCAGTAAGAGGGCAAGAATCTTGTCTTTTTTGTTCATTGCTTTATCCCCAGGGTTTCTCACAGTACTCTGTGTACAGCAGGCCTCAGTAAATATTTCTTGTATGAATGAATGAACAAACGATCTCATTTGGCCATTCTTTGTAATAGTTTCCATGGGGAGTTTTGAGAGTACCGTCACTGGGTAGGCTTCAAGCTTCTTTTATGGAGGCATTAATTCTATTTGGTATCGTGTTTTACATATCATTGGTTTTCAGTAAAGTGTCCACCATGCTGATGAACAGTGCTCTCTTTTCCCAGGATTTCAAACTTATCTGCCACTAAAGCCATATTCTATTTGTGGGAGATATTAAAAATAATAGAAACACGTTTGTCTCTCCTTGAGGAGCTTGTAGAGCAGTGGCCTATCATGTGTCACACATCCTCATTCTTTCTGCTCCCATCAGAATTGGCCCCCTGGGTCCGGTGAGAACTGCCTTCTTAAAAATGACAAAATAAAGTCCATAAGTCCCTATTTTCCAACATCTCCTATTATGGAGGTAATATAGTCAATAAAGTGGAGACACCATAATGAGAGACTCTTCTCCTTTGGGACTTCACAGGGTCTATATTTGGATGCTAAGAATATTTTAATTGAGGGGAAAATAAAGTAAAATAAAGGAGCTATTCAATGAGTACCCCTAAATTGATCCATCTTTGGATTCATCTGGTATCATGGGCAGAACAATGCTCCTTAAACAGAAGGTCTGACCCTTCTTGGTCCCTCTCTTTGAAAACTAACATTAGTCGTATTTGACCAGCTTGGAAAAGCAAATACTCTAGCAGGAAAGACAGCTGCCAGACAGAGGAGACCTCCTAATTTGCCATCATTGTGGATTAACTTTATTGAATAGCAGCTGTACAAAACACCATGTTAGATGAAAGGGAGCTCCAAACCAAACCCCAGAGATGGCCTCTCTGCTCCCCACTCAATGAATATAATGACACTACCCTGATGACAAGTATGTGTCAAGAGACTCAGCTTCCATGACAGTATGGATTTGAGTTCTCTAGGGGAAATCAAGGCAGCTTATGTATCATTTGTTTTTCATCAATGCCAAAAGCCTTTTCTATTGTCACAGACCAGATGAGACTGGACAAAAAAAAAGTTCAGTAGGAACAGTTCAGACTGGACAAAAAGCTCAGTAGGAAACCTCATAAGGGGCAGAAAAGTAGCTGAATTACTGAGCCATCAGTGAGTGATCTCAGGGAACAGTTCCATGTGGCTCATTGGCTGCCATTTACATTTCAAGGAATCTTGAGGCAGGGAGGATACAGGATTGGGGGATGTTTTAGCCCATTCAGTTAAAATGTTACATAATAAAAATAACAGGCATTCTGTTCCCAAAATCTAGGCAAGAAGAAGGGTAGGCAGCATTGGATTGTGGTGTCAACCTTCCATTTCTGTGGATACACCATGAGATTTACAAGGAGCAGTCATCAGCACTAGCAGGTACTGTTCCCTTCACCTGCTATTGTCCAGCACTTCTCCCAGGGAAAATTTTGCTTCTGCATTCATTACCCTTCACTGTTGCTAAGAATACAAATGAGCCATAATTCAACTTTTTGTGAGGATATGTCAGATGTGAACTCAAAACAGTAATAAGAGTTAAGTTCATTGAGAGACTACTGTGAAGCAGGAATCATTCTAAGACTTTAATGTATTAACTCTTAATCTTCACAACAACCCCATGTCATAGATGCTATTATTATCTGTGTTTTACAGATGAGGAAACTGAGGCCTAGAGAGGTTAAGTAACTTGCCAATGTTTACATAGCTACTTAATGGTAGAGAAGGGATTTATTTGAACCTAGGCAGTAGGGATCCTGAACCTGTGTTCTAATCTCAATGGTTAAACTGCCTTCCTAAAATAATACACAGAAGGGAAAAATTAGTTGACACGAAACTCAAGTAATTTTACAGATAGCTTCGTATGTCTCAGCCCAACACTATTGCTCAAGGTACTTTTAAGACAAAAAGAGCACTACTAAACTAAATATCAGTATTTCTAAGATCTGGTTTCCAAAGTCAAGTAACTTTCCCTAAAGCATAGCTAAAAAATTACTGAAACACGAAGTTGAAGGGGACCCTGAGAATCTATTTCTTCATAGTGCTTAAGAAAATAAGATGCAGGCAAAGAGGGCTAGAAGTAGAAATGAAAATCACTTGTAAGGTTTCAAATGTCTGGCTGGAGGTGGATGTGAGGAACACTCATTAGAGCTGATGGTGGCGGCATTGAACTCAAATACTTTCAATTTAAGTGGTAGCTTAGCAGCCATTTGAAGGAAGGATGTTAGTATTTCCTTTATCTTAAAGAGCATATAGCACTACTAATAGTAATAATGATGGCAGTTAACTTTTACTGAGTGCTTATTACATGCCAAACATTGGGCTAAGCATATTATTTAATCTTCACAGCAATCCTATGAGGTAGATACTAGAGTTATCCTCATTTTACAGATGAGGGAACTGAGGTACAGATAGGTCAAGTAACTTGTGTGAAGTCACATAGCTAGCAAGTAGCAGAGCAATGATCCAAACCCAAACAGTCTGTCTTTGAGGCCTATGTTGTTACATAGTAAACAAGATACTCTCTCCAGGAATAGCCCTTTGAGCTCCTGTGAAGAAAACTACCCAAATTTTTAGGCCTGTTATTGACCCCAGCAATAAGCTTTGGGCCTATAGTGATGCCTTGGATGATTTTTTTACTCTCAATGCTAAGCCTTTCTTGCTCCACATTGCAGATGGGTGACTAAATGCTGAAGATTACCATGTGAACATAGATTAATGTTTAGACATTGTAATTTACAAATAATCCAATATAACTAACATATTGCATCAGTGCAGATCTGGCCTCAAGATTTTTCCCTGAGACATATACCCATACAGATCAGATTTCCATGAACTGGTAATGTTTAAGGCAAATCAGATTGTTTAGCTTCTCTAGACTGTAAGAGATTGTGACTCAGGACCACTCCAAATGGAGCTATAAAATAATACATAATATTTTAGTTTAAATGCTATTACAATGAAATAATGAGGAAGAACTAAATTTAAAAGACCCATTACATCCTTTAGAAATATGTATAAAAAGTATATTAATAATGATTTTAAAAATATTTTAATAGCTAACACGTTTGAGCACTATGTGCCAGGCACTGTGCTAAGGCAGGCATTGTGCATTTGTGACAATTTAATTGTCACAAAAATCCTAAGGGGTTAAGTATTATTAGTCTGATTTTATGAATGAGGAAACAGAGTTTCATAGAAGATATTTAACTACTCAAAATAAAGTAGTGAAAGAAACAGGTTTGGAAGTCAGGCAGATTGACTCCAGAGTCTGAATGTTTAACCATGATGCAATAGTGGCTCCTGTCATAACACCTGCTGATTCCAGATTGGCCCCACTAGTCATTCAAAACCCAAGGAGATCTATGGTCCAATCATTCACCCTAAAAGGATCCCTGGTTGCTCATTTCAATCATGGTTGGTCTAATGGAGTAGGATGCAGTCTAGTCAACTATAGTCCAAGGCATAAATTATAGTTTGGTGGGACAGTTCATTGCCTCTGCCACATACATAATCCAAGCGCCTTCATTCTCCACCCATTTCTCATTTACATATTTTTCCTTTATATTTGGCTGCTTTTAAGCTTGTTTCCTAGTTTTCTATGTAATCACATTTCTTAATTATTAAGATTATAAAGTATTGTTGCCTACACTTGCATGCCCCCATTATACCTTATAAGGATTCAAAATCTGAATTAGAACTGTGAAATTATTTTGGGGGGAGGGGTGGAGGTCACTAACTATATAGACAAATGGCACAACAAAGTGGCATTACTCTAGATCCGTTTCTCTACTGTGTTTGTGAATAACCTGGGGATCACGTTAAAATGCAGCTTCTGATTCAGTAGCTCTGGGCTAGTGCCTAAGATTTGGCAATTCTTAATAGCTCCCAGGTTATGCAGATTATACTTTGAATAGCAAGGTACTTGATGGGCCTGGTCCTGCCATTCTTTTAAAAGTAGGATCACAATTAGATGAACCTGGGAAGATTAATATTTAGGCTATTTTAAAAGCACTCCAGGCTTCCATAGATGGCAATTCCCTAATGTCTTCACAAATCCATTTTAACGGTTAATAGTTCTGACAGTATAGAAGCTTTTTTTGTGTTTAAACCAAACCCTTCAGAGGCTGTGGCATTTTTCTTCTGATTTTATCTTTAGTGGAGATGGAGTAAGTACAACATGACCATTCTCTTACTGGTTACTTTGTTTAAAAAAATATGAACAGTTATTCAATGTGAACCACTTTGGAATGTTCCCTACCATCTCTTCTTCCCCAGTTTAGGAATCTAAGATTTTTGAGGTGTCTAAGTCAATTCTCATTTCCACTCCACGTTTATTTGTCTCCTCTAAATCTATAAAATTAGATAAACTTTATAATTCCTTGCCAAATTCTGTTGCCTTTTATTTCGACAACCTGTTTAAATATTAATGCCCATATCCTGTATCAGCTATATCCCTAGTCCATAGTGCAATAAGGAGTATACTAGTAACTACTGGCCACCCTGCTTATAAAGCTCATATTACAAAAATGCACACTCTAGGCAGAATCTGGTAAATGTCAACTTCAAAATAAGTTGTGTCATACTGTTATATTTATTACCACATGGTCAATAAAAAGAAACACTTGTGACGTGATTAAAAATAGCATACCAGGCAAAATTGGTTGTCCAGCGATTCCCAGTGGTGCCATTCCAAGATTATTCATTGCTGTGGCCCATGCAGTTGGATCAGACATAGGTAGCGTCATTGCAGTGGAATCCACATTCAGAGTTCTACTACTATCAGCTAAAAAAAAAAAAAAATGACAAGCAAAATAATTTGTTGTATTAAGGTTTCAGTATGTAGTTTGCCTAACATAAACTGGCAAACACTTTACAGAAACAGACTGATGGACAAGTAGTAGATAGAGCCTTAATTCCAGCTCTTTACAAGGGTTAAAACAATACAGCGTGAACCAAAAGGAAGTCATAGAATTTGAAAGAAGTTTACCAGATGGTATTTTAGTGTGTTTCTTTCTTTCTCTTTCTACTCCCTCTGTTCCTTCCTTTTCTCTTGTTTTTTTTTTTTTTATGAAGCCTTTATTTTTTAGAGCAATTTTATGTTCACAGAAAAATTACAGAGAAGGTACAGCGATTTCATTTATAACCTCTACGCGCACACATGCATAGCCTCCCCCATTATCAACATCCCCCGCCAGAGTGGTACATTTGTTACAATGATGCATCATAATCACCTAAAAGTCATAGTTTAAATTAGGGTTCACTCTTGCTGTTGTACATTCTATGCGTTTGGAAAAATGTATAATAACATGTATACATCCTTGTGGTATCACACAGAATATTTTCACTGCCCTGAAAATTCTCTGTGCTCTGCTTATATCATCCCTCCCTACACCCCAATCCCTGGCAATTACTGATCTTATTCCATCTCCATAGTTTTGCCTTTTCTATAATGTCACATGGTTGGAATCATACAACATGCAGCCTTTTCAGATTGGGTTTTCTCAGTATTATGCATTTAAGTTTCCTCCATGTCTTTTCATGGCCTGATAGCTCATTTCTATCATAATAGAATGCTGCATAATATTCCATCATAGGGATGTATCACAGATTATCCATTCACCTACTGAAGAACATTGTAGTTGTTTCCAAGTTTTGACAATTATGAATAAAACTGCTATAAACATTCGTGCGCACATTTTTGTGTGAACATAAGTTTTCAACTCCTTTGGGGAAATGCCAAGCAGCACAATCACTGAATTGTATAGTAAGAGCATATTTACTTTTGTAAGAAACTGTCAACCTATCTTCTAAAGTGGCCAAACCATTTTGCATTCCCACTGGCAGTGAATGAGAGTTCTGTTGCTCTGTATCATCACTAGCATTTAGTGATGTCAGTGTTCTGGATTCTGGCCATTCTAATAGGTGTATAGTGGTATTTCTTTGCTGTTTTAATTTGCATTTTCCTGTTACATAATACGGAACATCTTTTCATATATTTATTTGCCATCTGTATATGTTCTTTAGTGAGTTGTCTATTAAAGTTTTTGGGGGGTTCCGGAAGATGGCGGCGTAGGAGGACGCGGGGCTCACAACGCGTCCTGCCGATCACTTAGATTCCACCTACACCTGCCTAAAGAACCCAGAAAACCGCCAGAGGATTAGCAGAAGGGAGTCTCCGGAGTCAAGCGCAGACTAGAGGCCCACGGAAGAGGGTAGGAAGGGCGGCGAGGCGGTGCGCGCTCCACGGACTGGCGGGAGGGAGCCGGGGCGGAGGGGCGGCTCGCCGGCCAAGCAGAGCCCCCGAGTCTGGCTGGCAAAAGCGGAGGGGCCGGACGGACTGTGTTCCGACAGCAAGCGCGACTTAGCGTCTGGGAGGTCAGAAGTTAACAGCTCTGCTCGGAAAGCGGGAAGGCTGGAGGACAAAGGGAGGGAGAGCTGCTGAGCCCCCGGACGGCAGAGCTCAGCTTGGCGGGGAACAAAGGCGCCAGCGCCATCTCCCCCGCCCATCCCCCAGCCAAAACCCCAAAGGGAACCAGTTCCTGCCAGGGAACTTGCTCGCTCCGCGCAAACACCCAACTCTGTGCTTCTGCGGAGCCAAACCTCCGGCAGCGGATCTGACTCCCTCCCGCTGCCACAGGGCTCCTCCTGGAGTGGATCACCTAAGGAGAAGCGAGCTAAGCCTGCCCCTCCAGCCCCCGTGCACCTTGCCTACCCACCCCAGCTAATACGCCAGATCCCCAGCAACACAAGCCTGGCAGTGTGCAAGTAGCCCAGACGGGCCACGCCACCCCACAGTGAATCCCGCCCCTAGGAGAGGGGAAGAGAAGGCACACACCAGTCTGACTGTGGCCCCAGCAGTGGGCTGGGGGCAGACATCGGGTCGGACTGCGGCCCCGCCCACTAACTCCAGTTATACACCACAGCACAGGGGAAGTGCACTGCAGGTCCTCACCACGCAAGGGACTCTCCAAAATGACCAAACGGAAGAATTCCCCTCAGAAGAATCTCCAGGAAATAACAACAGCTAATGAACTGATCAAAAAGGATTTAAATAATATAACAGAAAGTGAATTTAGAATAATAGTCATAAAATTAATCGCTGGGCTTGAAAACAGTATACAGGACAGCAGAGAATCTCTTGCCACAAAGATCGAGGGACTAAGGAACAGTCACGAGGAGTTGAAAAACGCTTTAAACGAAATGCAAAACAAAATGGAATCCACGATGGCTCGGCTTGAAGAGGCAGAGGAGAGAATAGGTGAACTAGAAGATAAAGTTATGGAGAAAGAGGAAGCTGAAAGAAAGAGAGATAAAAAAATCCAGGAGTATGAGGGGAAAATTAGAGAACTAAGTGATACACTAAAAAAAAATAATATACGCATAATTGGTATCCCAGAGGAGGAAGAGAGAGGGAAAGGTGCTGAAGGGGTACTTGAACAAATTATAGCTGAGAACTTCCCTGAACTGGGGAAGGAAAAAGGCATTGAAATCCAAGAGGCACAGAGAACTCCCTTCAGACGTAACTTGAATCGATCTTCTGCACGACATATCATAGTGAAACTGGCAAAATACAAGGATAAAGAGAAAATTCTGAAAGCAGCAAGGGATAAACGTGCCCTCATTTATAAAGGGAGACCTATAAGACTCGTGACTGATCTCTCCTTTGAAACTTGGCAGGCCAGAAAGGCTTGGCACGATATCTACAGTGTGCTAAACAGAAAAAATATGCAGCCGAGAATCCTTTATCCAGCAAGTCTGTCATTTAGAATAGAAGGAGAGATAAAGGTCTTCCCAAACAAACAAAAACTGAAGGAATTTGTCACCACGAAACCAGCCCTACAAGAGATCCTAAGGGGGATCCTGTGAGACAAAGTACCAGAGACATCACTACAAGCATAAAACATACAGACATCACAATGACTCTAAACCCATATCTTTCTATAATAACACTGAATGTAAATGGATTAAATGCGCCAACTAAAAGACATAGGGTATCAGAATGGATAAAAAAACAAGACCCATCTATTTGCTGTCTACAAGAGACTCATTTTAGATCTGAGGACACCTTTAGATTGAGAGTGAGGGGATGGAGAACTATTTATCATGCTCCTGGAAGCCAAAAGAAAGCTGGAGTAGCCATACTTATATCAGACAAACTAGACTTTAAATTAAAGGCTGTAACAAGAGATGAAGAAGGGCATTATATAATAACCACAGGGTCTATCCACCAGGAAGAGCTAACTATTATAAATGTCTATGCGCCAAATACCCGAGCCCCCAGATATATAAAACAATTACTCATAAACATAAGCAACCTTATTGATAAGAATGTGGTCATTGCAGGGGACTTTAACACCCCACTTACAGAAATGGATAGATCATCTAGACACACGGTCAATAAAGAAACAAGGGCCCTGAATGATACATTGGATCAGATGGACTTGACAGATATATTTAGAACTCTGCATCCCAAAGCAACAGAATATACTTTCTTCTCGAGTGCACATGGAACATTCTCCAAGATAGATCATATACTGGGTCACAAAACAGCCCTTCATAAGTTTACAAGAATTGAAATTATACCATGCATACTTTCAGACCACAATGCTATGAAGCTTGAAATCAACCACAGGAAAAAGTCTGGAAAACCTCCAAAAGCATGGAGGTTAAAGAACACCCTACTAACGAATGAGTGGGTCAACCAGGCAATTAGAGAAGAAATTAAAATATACATGGAAACAAACGAAAATGAAAATACAACAATCCAAACGCTTTGGGATGCAGCGAAGGCAGTCCTGAGAGGAAAATACATTGCAATCCAGGCCTATCTCAAGAAACAAGAAAAATCCCAAATACAAAATCTAACAGCACACCTAAAGGAAATAGAAGCAGAACAGCAAAGGCAGCCTAAACCCAGCAGAAGAAGAGAAATAATAAAGATCAGAGCAGAAATAAACAATATAGAATCTAAAAAAACTGTAGAGCAGATCAACGAAACCAAGAGTTGGTTTTTTGAAAAAATAAACAAAATTGACAAACCTCTAGCCAGGCTTCTCCAAAAGAAAAGGGAGATGACCCAAATAGATAAAATCATGAATGAAAATGGAATGATTACAACCAATCCCTCAGAGATACAAACAATTATCAGGGAATACTATGAAAAATTATATGCCAGCAAATTGGACAACCTGGAAGAAATGGACAAATTTCTAAACACCCACACTCTTCCAAAACTCAATCAGGAGGAAATAGAAAGCTTGAACAGACCCATAACCAGCGAAGAAATTGAATCGGTTATCAAAAATCTCCCAACAAATAAGAGTCCAGGACCAGATGGCTTCCCAGGGGAGTTCTGCCAGACATTTAAAGCAGAGATAATACCTATCCTTCTCAAGCTATTCCAAGAAATAGAAAGGGAAGGAAAACTTCCAGACTCATTCTATGAAGCCAGTATTACTTTGATTCCTAAACCAGACAGAGACCCAGTAAAAAAAGAGAACTACAGGCCAATATCCCTGATGAATATGGATGCAAAAATTCTTAATAAGATACTAGCAAATCGAATTCAACAGCATATAAAAAGAATTATTCACCATGATCAAGTGGGATTCATTCCTGGGATGCAGGGCTGGTTCAACATTCGCAAATCGATCAACGTGATACATCACATTAACAAAAAAAAAGAGAAGAACCATATGATCCTGTCAATCGATGCAGAAAAGGCCTTTGACAAAATCCAGCACCCTTTCTTAATAAAAACCCTTGAGAAAGTCGGGATAGAAGGAACATACTTAAAGATCATAAAGGCCATTTATGAAAAGCCCACAGCTAACATCATCCTCAACGGGGAAAAACTGAGAGCTTTTTCCCTGAGATCAGGAACACGACAGGGATGCCCACTGTCACCGCTGTTGTTTAATATAGTGCTGGAAGTTCTAGCATCAGCAATCAGACAACAAAAGGAAATCAAAGGCATCAAAATTGGCAAAGACGAAGTCAAGCTTTCGCTTTTTGCAGATGACATGATATTATACATGGAAAATCCGATAGACTCCACCAAAAGTCTGCTAGAACTGATACATGAATTCAGCAAAGTTGCAGGATACAAAATCAATGTGCAGAAATCAGTTGCATTCTTATACACTAACAATGAAGCAACAGAAAGACAAATGAAGAAACTGATCCCATTCACAATTGCACCAAGAAGCATAAAATACCTAGGAATAAATCTAACCAAAGATGTAAAAGATCTGTATGCTGAAAACTATAGAAAGCTTATGCAGGTAATTGAAGAAGATATAAAGAAATGGAAAGACATTCCCTGCTCATGGATTGGAAGAATAAATATTGTCAAAATGTCAATACTACCCAAAGCTATCTACACATTCAATGCAATCCCAATCAAAATTGCACCAGCATTCTTCTCGAAACTAGAACAAGGAATCCTAAAATTCATATGGAACCACAAAAGGCCCCGAATAGCCAAAGTAATTTTGAAGAAGAAGACCAAAGCAGGAGGCATCACAATCCCAGACTTTAGCCTCTACTACAAAGCTGTCATCATCAAGTCAGCATGGTATTGGCATAAAAACAGACACATAGACCAATGGAATAGAATAGAAACCCCAGAACTAGACCCACAAACATATGGCCAACTCATCTTTGACAAAGCAGGAAAGAACATCCAATGGAAAAAAGACAGTCTCTTTAACAAATGGTGCTGGGAGAACTGGACAGCAACATGCAGAAGGTTGAAACTAGACCACTTTCTCACACCATTCACAAAAATAAACTCAAAATGGATAAAGGACCTGAATGTGAGACAGGAAACCATCAAAACCTTAGAGGAGAAAGCAGGAAAAGACCTCTCTGACCTCAGCCGTAGCAATCTCTTACTCGGCACATCCCCAAAGGCAAGGGAATTAAAAGCAAAAGTGAATTACTGGGACCTTATGAAGATAAAAAGCTTCTGCACAGCAAAGGAAACAACCAACAAAACTAAAAGGCAACCAACGGAATGGGAAAAGATATTTGCAAATGACACATCGGACAAAGGGCTAGTATCCAAAATCTATAAAGAGCTCATCAAACTCCACACCCGAAAAACAAATAACCCAGTGAAGAAATGGGCAGAAAACATGAATAGACACTTCTCTAAAGAAGACATCCGGATGGCCAACAGGCACATGAAAAGATGTTCAACGTCGCTCCTTATCAGGGAAATACAAATCAAAACCACACTCAGATACCACCTCACGCCAGTCAGAGTGGCCAAAATGAAGAAATCAGGAGACTATAGATGCTGGAGAGGATGTGGAGAAACAGGAACCCTCTTGCACTGTTGGTGGGAATGCAAATTGGTGCAGCCACTCTGGAAAGCAGTGTGGAGGTTCCTCAGAAAATTAAAAATAGACCTACCCTATGACCCAGCAATAGCACTGCTAGGAATTTATCCAAGGGATACAGGAGTACTGATGCATAGGGGCACCTGTACCCCAATGTTTATAGCGGCACTCTCAACAATAGCCAAATTATGGAAAGAGCCTAAATGTCCATCAACTGATGAATGGATAAAGAAATTGTGGTTTATATACACAATGGAATACTACGTGGCAATGAGAAAAAATGAAATATGGCCTTTTGTAGCAACATGGATGGAACTGGAGAGTGTGATGCTAAGTGAAATAAGCCATACAGAGAAAGACAGATACCATATGGTTTCACTCTTATGTGGATCCTGAGAAACATAACAGAAACCCATGGGGGAGGGGAAGGAAAAAAAAAAAAAAGAGGTTAGAGTGGGAGAGAGCCAAAGCATAAGAGACTGTTAAAAACTGAGAACAAATTGAGGGTTGATGGGGGGTGGGAGGGAGGGCAGGGTGGGTGATGGGTATTGAGGAGGGCACCTTTTGGGATGAGCACTGGGTGTTGTATGGAAACCAATTTGACAGTAAATTTCATATATTAAAAAATAAAAAAAATAAATAAAAAATAAAAAAAAAATAAAGTTTTTGACCTGATTTTAAATTGGGCTGTTTGTTTTCTTGTTGTGTTTTACATGTTTTTTGTATATTTTAGATAATAGTCCTTTACCAGATGTGTATATTGCAAATATTTTCTCCCAGTTTGTGGCTTATATTCTCATTATCTTTACATTGCCTTTTGCAGAACATAAGATCTTAATTTTAGTTAAGTCCAGCTTTTCAATAATTTCTTTCATGGATCATGCCTTTGGTGTACTAAAAAGTCATCACTGGGGTGCCTAGGTGGCTCAGCTGGTTAAGCATCTGACTTTGGCTCAGGTCAAGATCTCACAGTTTGTGGGTTCAAGCCCCACATTTGGCTTTCTGCTGTCAGTGCAGCACCCACTTTGGATCCCTCCTGCCTGTCTCTCATGTGCGCACGCACACACGTGCGCTTTCTCTGTCCCTCCTGTGTGTGTGCTCTCTCTCTCTCGCTCTCTCTCAAAAAGAAATAAACATTAAAAAAAAAGCCATCACCATATCCAAGGTCCTTTAGGTTTTCTCTCATGTTATTTTCTAGCAGTTTTATAGTTTTGCATTTCACATTTAGGTCTATAATCCATTTTGAGTTAATTTTTGTGATGGGTATAAGATCTGTGTTTAGATTTTTTTTGCATGAGGATTTCCAGCTGTTCTAGCACATTTGTTGAAGAGACTGTCTTTCCTCAATTGTATTGCATTTACTCCTTTGTCAAAGATCAGTTAACTCTATTTGTGGGGTCTATTTCTGGGTTCTCTATTCTACTCCACTGATCTATTTGTCTATTATTTTACCAATATCACACTGGCTTGATTGCTGTAGCTTTATAGTAAATCTTGAAGTTGGGTAGCATCAGGCTTCCAACTCTGTTCTTGTTCAACATATTTTGGATATTCTGAGCCTTTTGCCTCTCCATATAAATTTTAGAATCTGTTTGTTGATAACCACAAAATAACTTGCTTGGACTTTGATTGGGATTGCATTAAGTCAAGTTAGGAAGAACTGACATCTTGAAAATATTGAGTCTTCCTATCCATGGACATGAAATATCTCTTCATTTATTTAATTCTTCTTTTATTTCATTCATCAGGGTTTTGTAGTTTTCTGGGTTTTTTTCAAGCACATATACCACAGGAGCTTGGGATGACTAAGAGGTTTCCTATTCTTCTCATAGTCTAGTTGCATATGATTACTTCGTCAGCTTCCATCCAAACTACTCATGCATGCAAACTAAGAAAAACCATCCAACAGCTTCCATGGTGCAAAAAAAATGAAAAATTCTATTTTTGATGTAATTTCATTTCTTTGAGGCAGTTAACATTGAATAGAGATGGACATACAATCAGCAAATATCAAATTAGCCAATTGAGTATTTTGGAAATTAGGGGGACACGAGAGAATAATCAGATAGGATATGTAGTCTTTGCCTTCAAAGGTTATACAATATAATTGAAGAGACCAATGATGGTGGCAATGATTATTACTATTATCGTTACTCTCACCACCTCCATCCATTACTACCACTAATTATTGAACACTTACCACATGCTAGGTAAAGCACTTGACACACATTATTTTCATTTAACTTTCAAAATAACCTTGTGAAAGGGACTATTTACATTTCCATTTAATAGATGAAAGGCTTTTAAAGGTCACATATATTGTCTAAGGTCATGCAGGATATATACTTTTAGTCACAATGTTTTACTATCTCCAATGAAACCATTAAGAAACAACCAAATAATTGAATGGAATTGACTGGAAATGTTACTGAAATTTAAGTAATGAAAATGTGGCTTGAGTAGGTAGGAAAGACTTCATGGAGAAGATAGGATTTGAACAAATTGGCCATATTTTTACAGAACATGTCTTGAGTCATGGGTAGTTATTAGATAGGTAAAGAAGGAAAAGAGGAAAAAGACATTCCAGGAGCAATGATGACATAAGAAGACATTGAAGTGAGTTATGCATGCAAGTGCATGTATATACTACATAGTTGGGAGCACAGAAAGACATATTTTTGGAAATTTCCCTCTGACTACTGATTTCTATAGAAAAATCTTTCCATGGCTTTTCTCCTACCTCTCAGTATGCACTCCAGCCAATTACACTCTAGAAGACAACTCTGTTCTAATAGTAGCTTGCTAACATCTATCACATCCTTCTAACCTGGAAATATCAGGGATGAACCTTGCCCTGGTTATTTATACAAGTGCTATTTTGTCACTGATTCGTCAGAACAAGAAAATGCAAATGTTCAAAAACATTATTTCTGAATTATTAGTTTTTATGATTTTTCTATGCTTCCTATGCCTCTTCTCCACAACCCGCCCCCCTCCACACACACACACACACACACACACACACACACACACACAGAGTGATTGATGGCCTTAGCATTTGTTACTATAGTCAGAAGTCACATTTCAGAACTGGTGATTTCTCTATCGCCAGAAACTCTAGTCCTCACATCCAGTTTTCAGTTGTTTCCCATGAAGGCATAGTATGGCTAGAAATAGCCATATTGTAAATATTATTAAGAAAACAAACATAGGGCATCAGATACCCTTTGAGTAAAGAGTTTACATATTGATTATTCAGTTCATCTGAACTCCCAATCTCTAGTCCAGGGGAGACAAGTTTTAGGGAATGTTATAACTGGAAGGGACCTTTAGAGATTACTGAATCTGCACCCTGGTTTTCTCTAGTGGCTGAAGAATGACTCCAAGAGGAAACATCTAGGTTTAGAAGGACTGGGCCCCCATACTAAAAATAATTTCTTGCAACAGTTTGGCTACTCATTGGCTCTGCAGTCCTGGGAAACATAAGAGAATCAGGAATTATTCTTAATAAGGAATTCTGAGATCAAAGAACGAGAATTTACAATGTACCAACCTAGCCAAACTCTGGACTAATTTTTGAGGAGGAGAGAGAATTATCTAAATTATCAGTTTTTTTAAAGCACAGCACACAGTAACACAGCACAGTGTTACTATTTTCAAAATATATATTAATTCAAAGTGCCTGTTAAAATGTTAGCAAGGAGAGTTCCTGCTAAGGTTGTTTACATAAACCAGATGGTTTAGATAAGAACCATGTGGAATTTACAGCATTATTTTGCTATGATAAATTCAGTTTTTAAATTCTTAAGGAGTTCTGCCTTTTCATTTCCCTCCACTTCCCCAACACTCATCTCCACCTGTCAAATCCTACTCAGTTTTCAGGGGTCATCTCAAATGTTACATTGTCTGTGAAGCCACGTCACTAGAATTAATCACTCCTTCCTAATGTGTTATCGTAACATTTTATCTAGAATTTCATTTTTATGTTTGCTTATTCTCTCATTCCTTTTCCCTAAACCAAACCTTTATTGAGTCTTAGTATGTGCCAGATCCTGTGCTAGTGACTAGGAGTTACAGAGATGAACAAAACTCATTTACTTCTCTGGAAGAACTCACAATACAATGAGAGGCATGACATATAACCTAATATAAATTATTGTAATAAGTACTGCAGTAAAACTGTGAGTAAAGTGTTATGAGAACAGAAAAGGAGTAATTAAATCTGCTGGAATGACTTGGGAAGGATGTTTGGGGTTGGAGGTGTGGAGAGGATGAGGAATACTAGGGAAGCCTTTGCTGGGAAAGAATAATTTGAAATGAGTCTTTAAGGAGGGATAGGTTTTTCCTCCAGGTAGTGATAGGAGGATTAGGATTGAAAAGCATTCCAGGAAGCAAGATCAACTGGACATTATCATTGACTGCCTTGAATTACACTTATTAAATACACGTCTCTCTTCTGCTGGCATGCATGCTCCTATAGGTCAGGGACTTAGTTTGGGTGCCTTTGTTTCTCCATTTTTTAGTTCAGTGTCTGGTATAAAGTAGGTATTCAAGAAATATTTGGATGAATGAATCAACCTACATTGATTTTGGGCACAATGAGAAATCCATGCAATGACACTCATTGATTATTTGTATATCTTTTCAGAAAGATAAATTATCTTAAAAGTGATGGCATAGTTGCTAAACTAATTCTCTCTCCAAGACAACTGAATTTACATGTAGTAATTCATTTAGATTTACAACCAGAAATAAATGCACCTAACTGATAATTCAGTTTGATATCATTGGCTATAATCTTTCTCCCATATAGGCACAGTCATACATATAAGGAAGCTTATACATTTTTACTTTCAAAGGGAAATCCCAGATGATCATCTCTGTCCGGCAACAATCTGGATTTAAGGTCTTAACTAACAAAATATGCTGTGTTGAACATCTGTTTGGAATCATCACTTAATAGTGGAAAAGTTAAGACCAGGCCTGATTCACTTTCTAGACTAAAAATGGGCCTGATTCACTTTCTAGACTAAAAATGGACATCTAGCAATTTCTTTAAGTATTTTATAAAAGTGGTCCCATGTCACTAAAGGAAGAGATTGCTCATTTGCCCATAAGTCCTACATTTACTGGCAGTGGCCAAGAATATTCAGAAGTTAAGTACGAGTGCTGTCAAAATACCTCACCCAAGTCTGAAGAACGTGTCCTGCAATGCTCATTTTTTGTTCTGCATTGTGTGGGAACTCTTCATGAGGTCAAGGGCTGTAGAGGAGTTGTGAATGAATCCTTTCTCTGTAAGTTGATTGAAGTTATGGTACTTTGGAACAAGAGTTCATTAGTGCCAAAAGAGTAAAAGATTTGGAAGTAATTGTCCATTTTAACTTGGTATCGCTCCATAATTATCAAATCATTGCCATCTGTTTATTTTTATATTATACTTCACTTGATTAACTAGTCAATTATTGTCAGTTATTTGATCTTGAAGACAACACACACACACACACACACACACACACACATCCTGTAGTAGAGTTATTTCATTTGTTTCCTTTATTTCCATTGAAACAAGTTCAGTATGTTAGTGTCATCTCGTCGTCTATACTCTCGTATTAAGACAAAAGATGTCCTTCTCTGACAATTCACTCTCCCATAATTCTCTTTCTTATGTCCAGGTTTATATGCATTGGTTTTTATGCTTACTATAATTTTGTTACACAGTATTGTGCAAAGTTGAAGAGAGGATTTTGTCAACAAACATCTATTGAAAGTCTGTTAAGAGTAGGAAGCAACACTGCCTAGTGATCAAGAGCATGGGTTTGGGAGTCAGATGGTTCTGGACTACAGTATATGCTCATTATGTTTCTCTTTACTTTTCTTGCTGGTCTACCTTCCAGCCTTCCTTTTATATTTATTGTACACTCATTGTACATTTTCTGTGTGCCAGGCACCATCACAGACATTGAAGACATTATGGTGAGTCAAACAGGCCTCATGCCGATCCTTGATCTTATGAAGCTCTCTAGTGCAGAAGGGAGATATTAAAATACAGATAAACATAAAATAATTATACATTGTGATAAGTTCTATGAATAAATAACTGGATTTGATGAGAAAAATGGCAAACTACGAATTTAGGAAAGTGATAGTATTTGCCTTATAGGTTTGTTGAAGATTAAATTAGATAATGTGGGTAAAGAATTTAGCATGGCTTCTGGCTCAGAATGAGTACTAGGTAAGTGGTAACAATAACATGGCAATAGTTAAGGTGATGATAATGAAGTAGTCCTAGCCCTTGAAGGGTTCAAAGTCTACTGAGAGACACAGCGTATATAGGAATTATAATAATATACGGATAATGAAACAGAGGCACAGAGAGTTTAAGTAACCAGCTCAATATCACATAGCTAATAAGTGGTAGAACAGGAATATGAACCCAGGCAGCTCTGGTACCAATGTCCACAGTCTTATCCATCACACTAAACTCCTTCCCAAAGAGCCCTTTATTTTTTGTGTTCCCCTAGTTCATTGAACACATTACTATAATAGCCCTTATTGCATTATATTTTTATAATCTTTCTATATCTGTCTCTCCTCCTAGACTCTGGATTCCCTTATTCCTCCTGTTATTCCTCATGCCTAGACACTGTGTCTGACACAAAGTAGATGTTCAATAAAGTATTTAAAATAAATGAATGAGGAAATATATGAATATATGTAAGAGAGTCCTGTATAGACATTCTTCTTCCCAGAAGAGAGTAGGTGTATAGCGTGTGACAAGCTATTCAGAATGGAATATCACTCTGTTGTTGTATTAAGATAAAATCTCTTTTAGTCGGTCTCTTCTGAGGACTAAATATTCAACATTTTAAACAGAGAGTAAGAGGAAGATAAATGGTGATAATCTGAGGTATTATAATCCTAACATGCTGGTAGTATAAGAATATCACCATACTTAATTACACAATACTTATAGAAATACAAACTTTGAGAAAGATAAATCTGGAGATAGGAAGATAATTTTCATCACATAGAAATTCTTCATGGGTAAAAAGGAAATGACAATAATTTCTTTGAAAATTTAAGGGTAATTATATTTACTAAAATAAATGTGCATGTAGCACCCATCTTTGTTAGCTCCTTGAAGGCAGGGGATATAAATCTCATTTACTTTTGTATATTCTACAGTGATTAGCTAGAAGTAGGTGCCAGTTAGTGTGCTTTTAAATAAGTGAACTCTGGAAGAACTCAACAATTGTACAAAGTGGGGCTTAACTGCAATGCCTATTTAATAGACCTATAGCCAAATAAAATCTCTGCATTGTGTAGTAATGCACTGTGGACTTAACTCTCTAGTCATTTCTGCAGAAGCAAGATAGTGGTCCAAAGCTGGGTGAAACATCAGACCTCTGCAACATTCCAGGACTTAGATAAATGGTGAATAATAGTGTTAATGATAGTAATTATAACAAGACTAAATATAGGTAACACTTACTTAATACTTGTTATGTGCCAGGCACTGTTCTAGGCACTTTATGTACATTAATCTATAACTCACAACAACCCTATGAAGTAGGACCTCTCATTACCCCTATTTTACTGATGAGGTAACAGGAGCAGAGAGGTTAAGTAACCTGTCAATGGTCATAAAATCAGCTTGCAGTGAAGCCTGATTTAAACCCAGGCAGTCTGGGTCCACAATTCATGCTCTTAACCACTATGCTATCTTAAACTAGGTAAATCATAAAGTTATATAATATTTGAGCTGGGAAGGCTACTGATCTCATCGTTACATAGATGGGTATCCCCCAGGTCCTCTATTGCAGGGATCCTTAAGTGGGGCTAATTTGCCCCCCGCCCCCACCGGAAACATTTGGCAATATGTGGAGACATCTTTGGTTGTCACAACTGGAAGTAGGGGGTGCTTCTGGAATCTAGTGGATAGAGGCCAGGGATACTGCCAAATACCCTACAATGTACAGGACAGCCCCCTACAGCAGACAATTATCTGACCCAAAATATCAACAGTGAGAAGGCTGAGAAACCTTGCTCTACTGCAGCAATGTTGATGTGTTCTTTTTTTTTTTTTTAAGTTTTTATTTATTTATTTTGAAAGAGAGAGCAGGGAAAGGGCAGGGAGAGAGGGTGAGAGAGAATCCCAAGCAGGCTCTGTACCATCAGTGCAGAGCCTGATGTGGGGCTCACAAACCGTGAGATCATGACCTGAGCTGAAATCATGAGTCAGATGCTTAACCAACTGAGCCATCCATGTGCCCCTATGTTCATGTGTTCTTACTGGAGAGTGCCTTATACTCCTAGATTCTTCACAGTCCCTTCCCATCTACCACATGTGCAGCCAATCCCAACTTCTTTAGTTGATGTACTACTCGCTTATGCCACTGTACTAAAAAAAAATCAGACCGCCTTCCCCACCAAGAATCTATTAACATTTTTAGCATGGTTACTTTTATGTTTCACATCAAAGAAATGATTCTCATGGTGGGGAGTCCAAGTGCCATGGAAGTCCTGTAAAAAATGCTAGGAATACCATGGCAAAAGAGAGGAAGTTTAGAAAATGCTTGCATGGAACACAGAAGAAAACACCATTTCTAGCATATCATATAGGACCTTACATACAGTAGGTACTGAAGAAGTATGTGTTGTAAAAGATTATGGCACAAGGGCACGGTTGGGTATCCTAGAACAGAATAACATTGTGCTTCCTGTTCTCTGGCTAAGGGAAAGAAAACAGCAAGATAAATCATGTTTCGGTTCTGCATTAAGCCTAGGGCTCAAGGTTTTATCTTCTGTTTGTTATTTATTGCTCATGAAGCAATATATTGTGCATTGCAGGTGTTATTTTGAATCCCTCTTCATTTTCTTTGAAAATTAACAATCCATCATTGTTTGTGAACAAGGTGCTGAAGCTCGGGGCACATCCCACTCTCTCCGATCACAGACGTCACCAGCAGTGACGCCACAGTCTGCATCATGATTATGCGGGGTGAGGGAGCTGACAGCAGCCTTTGTAAGAGAAAGCTCCCACGCAGCTTGAGAGAGATGATGCTATTAGACAAGCAAGGGCTTTATTTCCTTATGAGTGTTACCAAGAATGGATCAAAGAGCCACTCAAGGGGATCAGGATGTCACAACATATTCTTCCTTGGGGAAGAGGAGAGGAGGTGGGGGAGAGACAAAAGGGAAAGGTTTTATGCTAGTCTATATTGTAAGTAATCACATGGGCAGGGTAGGAGACAATAGCTTGATCCTCAAGGTATGCAGATGAGAACCTTGGGGTAGAGAGTCCTTTCAGAAACTAACCCTTATCCTGGATGATTCATTGTTTTAGTCTATAAGCTGGAGGGTCCTGGAGACAGCTACCTCCATATTGGGGCAGTTACAAGGATATTAAAGGTTTTTAAATAGATCTATAAGAAGCTAGAGTGCTAAGCCAGCCCTCCAGATGGCAGTTGCAGTGGGGGTAGGGTGTAGCAAGGAAGAAGAAAGACACAGTTCTTGGCATGCACTTCTCCAAGGAGCTCACAGCATATATCCTGTATTTATAAAGGCAACAAGGTACAGTGGAAGAAATACAGACCTGGAGCCAGATAGATCTAAAATAAAATCTTGGCTCTATCATTTACTAGCTGTATGACTTTAGGCAAGTTCAACACACCTTTTAGCCTGTTTATTAACCTGTATTATTTACCTAATGATAACGATGTTGATTCCTAGTATTGATTAAATGTTTATTATGTGCCAAACACTGTTTTAAATCTGTATATGTATTATATAATATAATCCTCACAACAACCCTATAAGATTGGTAATATTTTCATACCCATTTTACAGATGAGGAAAATGAAAGACAAAGAAGTTAGAAAGTTGCTCAAGGTCACAGATGAAGTTAATGCTGGAGTTGAAATTCAAATTCAGGCAGTATAGCTTCAGAGCCTAAACTTTTAACCACTGAGCTATAATACTCTCACTATACTATAAAAAATGCTGAGCAAATATTCATTCGTGATCTTAACCCCACTTCCTTTATCTTTTCCTTGTTTTTTTTTCCCACTAAGAAAGAAATCATTTGGTTGCCCTGTGGGGGTCTCTTCTCCCACTTCTCTGAGCTGGAGCCAAGGGCCTCCTTTGTTATTTTAAGGTGGGCTGGCACAGACTGAAGAATCTCAGGAATAGTCCTTGTCACTTCCAGGTTATGAGCTGAATGTGAGCCAAGAGAATAGGTTGAGGTTGGATGCAGGGGAAGTCCAACAGGCTCCACCATTAGAACCTTGGAGGCTTCCTCAGTCAGCAAAAGCAGGGGCTAGCTGCACTACAAAGGCTCTGTTGGGCTTTTCTGGACTATGGTCCATCCTTCCCATTCCTGACTTCTGGGCTTCTGAGATACCAGTGCACTCATGTTACCCTGGTCTTGGTTGAATGGTTGACTATGGCCGTCTGGTTTTTAGATTGCATCATTGCATTCATTCCACATTTCTTACCTAATATTTAGACAAAAAACACTGAAAGCATAATTGGGCCTCAAAAAAAGCTACCTTATCCCAGCTCTTCGAACATCTGTGCTAATTGCCTATTAAAACACACATTTCTTTTCCTAGTTTTGAAACAAACACTTTAATATTACTGTCAGGATCCCAAATGTTGTAGCTACGGCTTTTCAATTAGAAATCTTAATATTTAACCAATAAACTAATTGCAGTTCAGGTACTAAGTATGCTCTTTAAGTTAATGGTGTGGCTGGTGGTGGAGGGGAAACAGAGAAAGAAAAAACAAAGAGAAGCATAAATTCTGTAAGTTCCCAAAGTTCTGTGGTCTGTGCTTTCCTGAGGTAAGTTGCGTAAGAGATGATTTGGCAGCCCTCTGCTCTGCTGTTAGAAGTCTGACAAGGTCTCTTGGAGGAAAAAAAATGGTCCTGGGGTTAATCCCCAAACCATTTTACTTTAGCCCTTGTTGCTGAAAATTTTTTCAACGTGTTTCAGTATACTTCCTTGCCATAGGATAGAAAGTACAACACAGATTAGGAGGGCTGAGTTTCAACTCTGGCTCCACTATTTTCTTGCTGTATCGCAATCACTCACACCTGTATTTGTCAAAGTGTGGTCCAATCATGTGCATCACAATCACCTGGAATGTTTGCTAACTAGCCAAGTTCCAGGGTCCACAGCTGAGGTTTCCATCTGGGTGGTGCTGGGGAATCTGCCTGTTGAACAAGCACCCTAGATATCTCTTACGCCCACTACAAATTGGAGAAACACAGAGCTTCAGTCTCCCCATGTATAAATAAGAATGATACCACCCCTTTCACCAGGTTGTGGTGAAAACCCAGGTGGTCATTAAGTGCTAGCTGTACCTGAATCTTTAAGTGAGATTATGGCAGGGCTTCAGGATCCATTCTGAATATTAATTCAAGAACATGTTAAATCCACGCACTATTTGGTGGTACCAGGGGTGAAAAATCCATGTTTCCCTGCCCTTTGAGGGGCTCACAGACTAGTGGGAGAGACAGACAAACTATTGCATAGTTTGATACTGGTTAAACAGAGATATTAAGGGGAGGCAGTTACTCTACTAGGAGGAGAGGTGGTGGTAGAGAGGGAGCAGAAGCATAGAGGAAGTGATGTTAAGCTGGAGAAGTCTTTGAAGTAGCTTTTGAAGGACAAACCAATTATGATGATACTGTGGATATCTTTTTTTTAATATGAAATTTATTGTCAAATTGGTTTCCATACAACACCCAGTGCTCATCCCAACAGGTGCGCTCCTTGATACCCATCACCCACCTTCCCCTCCCTCCCACCCGCCCATTAACCCTCAGTTTGTTCTCAGTTTTTAAGAGTCTCTTATGCTTTGGCTCTCTACCTCTACTATCTTAAAAGGTGTAGGAGATAAGGCTGTATTTGTGCTAAGTCTAAAACCTAGAACAGAAATTGTCCTTGTTGGGGGGGGGGGGATGGGCATGGGTGGAGAATATTTTCCATATCAGTTTACTTATTCCTCTCTCCTAAAAGTACAATATTAAAAAACTAGAGTCATTTTGTATTCTCCAGTTGGTTGGACTCTGGGAGGATGAGTATTAGACTATATTTTTGACTTGCTTTGTAAGACACTAACTACAAGGCCATGGTCTAAGTCAGAGGGGTGGGACACTGGCCATGACCCCTATAAACAAGTCAAGTGTTAAATCCTACTGATAATGGGAACTTTGGTTTGAGAATTGGCTGCCTCAGCAGAGTCATCTTCAAATATTAAGGGCAATGCTATATATACACATACAGCCACAGGAGTCAGTGACTAATGGCTCTGCCTTATGCCAGCAGCCCTGGCCCCTTTCTAGCTTCTTTACCTCAACAAGCAGCCTAACTCAAGTTTTTAAACTCCACCTCAATTTAACAAATAATCAGAAAACAATAGCTTGTACCATACAGAACTTCACACTGCCCCCACCCCACACTTCATGTTTCAAAGTAATTGATTTTTTTTTCAAAATTGCAACACACTTTCACCAACCCCCAACAGGCCTTTGGACAGACCAAGCATGATAAACTCTTAACCCTTAAGGCTGTGTGACCCTGAATAAAGGAAAAATAGGGTTATAACCATAAAGATCATGGTTTTGGACTGGATCTCATCCTGGCCTTCTACTTACTAGCTGTGTGATGCTAGGAAGATGACTTAATGTCTGGTTTTCATTTTCCACATCTGAAACATGAGGACAGTAATAGTACCTATCTCATAGGGCTGTGGTAAGGGTTAAAGGAGAAAATATATGAGAAGAAGTCCATTACAGTGGCTATCTCAGTAAGTGGTAGTGAAATACTAGTAATTATTGTGAATATAGTAACAATAGTGGGCATTACTCTGATATCTTATAGACAACAGGGGCCATTTGTGGTTGGAAAAAAAGGGGGAGTATTATAATCCCTTCAGTTGTGAAAAGGACAGGAAAATACCAGTACAGGAATTAGCCACTTCTGGGTATGTATTTACACAGAAAAGAACAATATGGCTTCTTTCTAACCAGTTCTTTACCAAGAGCACTGCCAGAAAGAACAGTAGGACTAATCTATATGCTTCTCATCTGCTACATTTTTGAAAAGTGGTACCGTTAATAAAATCCTCAAAATATTTTCCAACGTTACCCTCCTCCTCCACTGTATATACCCCAAACTCATCAGACCTGCTTCCAAAACCCATTTGCTTTTTTCCCCAAAACTATGGATGGCATTTACATCCATGCTCTCACTTGTGGTCACCCCATCTGTGGTGGAAGAGGGCCAGCATTACTTAGTATCACTTTTTCATTTCCATCATGAGGATGGGAGGCAATGGGGTAGGCAGGAGAGTTTGCTTTTCATGGCCATCCTTCCAATAAGACAAAGGGAGTTATTTATGGCCATAAGCTGTGATCTCTGACAGCTGGGCAGAGGGCACCCACTGTGTCAGCCTGCTCCAGGGACAATCCATATGTAAGTGCGTTGGTCGTCAGTTTGTGATTCTGGGACGGTATTAATAATAGTGCCTTTCCTGGAATCTATCTTACATATGATATATTTTTCCTCATTTAATTCAATAGTTCTCCTGACTATTTTAATACACCAATAGTAGTCCAGATAGCAAACGTGCATGAGTTATTGGCTTTCCTTCCTTTTATCCATTTCTGCTGTAACTTAAATTTTCTTCCTGAGTGAATCTCTAGGCAACTAGTGACATCACCTTTAATCCATTTGTTGTTTTATTTATTTTTTAATTGGCATTAACAGGGAGGGGGCATAAGCTGCTAAAAAATAAAAGATACATAGGTTGGTGATGATCTCCAGAGCAAATCTTACAGGGATTGGTAGAGCAAATTTGATTTGAAAATGATTACAGAGGGTGAATTCCCTGTAAATAATGAATTGGAAAGAAAATCAGGCTGGGAGTATTTGCTTATCCACTTATTTCCACATGGAAGAAAAGCCGTAATTCCTGTCAGCCTGTGCTTACAGCATGCCTAGATTGGTCAGAGAGAAACCAACCAGAGACAAAAATATACAAGCTCACCTGTTCACTGCATTTTCTGTCAGGTCCAACACCAAGGAAAGCCAAAAGATAAGTCTTTGGGTAACAATCCATAAATCTGTGGCTACGGTTCAAGCACTTAACTTCAAATTTCCAAATATCCGTGCCACTGTTCTTTCTCCTCCCAGAAGCTGGAAGTTCACTGTCAGAAAGGAGAGAGGAGGGGCAAGGCAGCCGAAATGCCCAAAGATCCTGGGAAAATTGTGGGAAAGCATGCCCTCCCCACACATAATTCTTCTTGAAAGACTAACTGTCATGTCACTGGGAGACACTGTCAGAGCAAAATGGTTACTTTTTTTTAAATTAAAGCCCAACTAGCTTTCAAGAGTGGCTACCTTCCTTAAAAATGCTAATTTCTGTATATCAAATCCCATTTGTCCACTGACTCACACTATCTTTTTCTAATTTTTTAAATTGAATATTGAGTAGGTAGGTACAAAGGGGAATTTATAAGAGACAAATGTAGAGTCTAAAAAAATGGTGCAACGAAAACTATGTACCCAACATGTGGTTTAAGAAAAACAATATAATTATAACTTTTAAAGACCTCACGTGCCCCTCCCAATTCTTTCCATCTCCCCTGAGAGGCAAGAACTATTCTGAAGTTTGTGTCGATCACTACTTGTGTATCCTTACAGTGCTGCTACCTATGATGATGCTACCTCTTCTTTTATCTGAATTTCTAAAGGATTCTCCAGTTGCTGGGAGCTTTAATTTGTGCTGTTCTCTTTCACATTTCTCCCCTTTCCTTTGTTTCTCTGCCCGCCTGGTTCAGCTTGTCTAGTAGTCTGTGATCTATGAACAAACAGGAGTGTTAAAGATATCATTTAATTGTGAACCCATATGGAAACACAGTAATTCTTTTGCAATATGGCTACTTTCCTTTTTTCTTTTTTTTAAATTTTTAAAAAAAATGTTTATTTTTTATTTTTAAGAGAGAGATAGAGTGCGAGGGGTGGGGGCAGGGAGACACAGAATCTGAAACAGGTTCCAGGCTCTGAGCTGTCAGCACAGAGCCCGATGCGGGGCTTGAACTCACGAACCACGAGATCATGACCTGAGCTGAAGTCGGACACTTAAGCGACTAAGCCACCCAGGTGCCCCATCCTTTTGTTTTTCAAGCAGATCACTGCATGGACCTTGATTTGTTTACCTGGAGGTCTGGGGACACGGAAGTGGCAGTGGGCTAAAGAGCAGGGTGACAGGAGTGTATGTATTGCCTAGCATGGGTATTTCAGGGTTCTGGAGTCAGAAGACTATGCTATTTACTGGCTGTGTGACCTCACGCAAGTTACTTACTCTGAGCTTTGGTTCCCTCTTCATAAAAATGCAGACAACTATATAAAATTGATCTTACAGAGTTGGTGAGATGGTTAGACAAGAGATATTAATTCTAAAAGTGTTTTTCAAGCTGTAATATACTGTAAATGTTAGTTGTTAATGATGCAGCTATTCTGCTGCTGTTGTTGATGCCATAATATAAATTCTGTCAAAGTCAAGGTAAAGGACTAGATATGAATTTTCTAAATCTGGAGCTAATCCACAGATATACCCTTGCCAGCTATCTGGCAAAGCTGGCACAGTGAAAACAAAATTAAATTTTCTTTTCTAACTCTCTATTACCGGTCTACATGGAAACTTTCCACCTTCAAACATCTTCCTCAAATCCCACTGTACCTGCCCAATCTGCGTGTGTGGGAGTTGTGTTTGCTCTGGCTTACGTCAGTGTTGGAGCCTAGGGCAGAAAGTAGTCACACATTACAGGCATCTAACATTTTCTCTTCTTAGTCATTTCTCATAGGACGGTTCTGGCTGGTAACTCAAACAGAAATGTATGCAAGATGTGCTCATCACGTGATCAGTTTGTGCCTAAGGAACCTTCTGAAGGTCCTGACTTTTGCCTGTGTGATATTAACATAACCATTTGCATGTCATTTCCATTTTGTTTTTAAAAGGGTTTCTCCTTGAAGATGTGTGAGAATGAGAGTAAGCAGTGAAAAGCCACGTTTCCGTTCTGCAAACGATATAATCAAATCTGTAAATGGGCAAAAATACACACAAGAGACGTTCCATAAAACTGCTGGCAATTATTTCAGCGAACAGACGAAAGTTTCGCATGATTCCCCACAGCTGCCGCAGGTGTTGAAGGAAGACGTTCAAGCAACACTGGGGGAATATCGATTATCTTTTTGAATATGGAGCTAGGCTATCTGCTTGGGTGCCCAGGAGGGGGTGAGGGGAGAAGGGTGTTGGTAATGTTCCCACACGTTTCCCAGCCTTGAGGCTGGACAGCCACATGCCCATCTGCTGCTAAGAAAAAAAACTATAGACAGAGCTTAAGTACATGGGACAGACAGTTTGACCTCTGAGGTTGCAAGGCTCTTGCCCTCCGCCTAACAGCTGACGCCTGGAACAAGCAGGCCAGCCCCTCATGGCCCTTGCAGGGACTAACAGGAGGGATCCAGCTGAGGGACGGCTGCAGCTATGGCAACAAATGCCCAGGAATGAGTTAACACCAGCCAAAGGGGTTAATGAGAGAGGCAAGAGCTTTTATACAAATGCATTAGGGAAAGAAGATACAGTGGGAATGAGGTCCATTAATAAAGCTGAGTGATAAAATCCACCACCATCCTTAAATTGGACTTTGTTTCTTAAACTGCTTTTCCAAATCAGTCTCCTGTGTTCCAGCTGTTCATTGAGATACTAAGCTTATTTAAAGAATAAAAATAATACAATATACAGTGTAAAAGGAGAAAATCAGAGAGGCAAAAGGGTATAAAATTACACTTGCAAACAAAGGAAGGAAGAAAAACAAGAGATGTGTACAACTATGTTCTGAATATGTTCAAACAGCTTGTTATTACTAACAATCGCCACCTGACAATAAATTACCCCCCCACATGTGGATTACAAGTTGCATTATTATGATGCATTAGAATCAATCTGAGTACTAACGATAATGGGTGGTTGGGTGGCTAAACATGGCCCCCAATTACTGCCGAGTGCCCTCTCCTTTTGTGGCTACACAACAACTGTCATCAATATTCTCTCACAGAGAATGTTTTCTTATCAGCATTATGTCCTCAAAACATCCCTGGAAGGCAGGTGGATATTGATGGGCTTTTTTGAAGAAAACAGGGAGGCATGGAGAGGTTAAGTGAAAATTAGCAGAGGTGGTACCACCATTCCATAACAGAAGTTGGGCAGCCAAGGTATACAAGCAAAGGGCTTTGGGCTGCTCTTTTGATGACAACAGCACCTACTGAATGCAGTGGATCAGTTTGTAGTCACTTTCTCAGCTGCAGTGAAAAGCATAGAATCCTTAAGCCACTACAGTTAGAATATCTGGTTGTAGTACAGAGCACAAAACCACAGAAAACCTTTTTTAACTTTAGTAGATTACAATACAACCTCAGAGTAAAAAAAGAGTATACTTGAATTCAGAAACTAGTATAATCCATTTGGATGGTATTTCTTAGTTGTACGAATGAATGAATGAAGGTACTTCTTGAGCCCCTCTTATGGTTTTTGTTAGTGGCTGAAAAACATACAAGAGAAGTAAAAGACTGTTACTCTCTCAGAGAGTGTATGATCTAGTTGAGGGTGGAGGTGAGCAGATTCACACACAATATGAAGACCAAGCAAAACTCATAAAAAGCCTAAGTATAAAGTGACAATCCTGCTTGTCCTACTCATTAGAGGAAAAGAATGAGAAAACCCGAACGGTAGGATGTTGGTACATTCCTACATGAATGTTACTAGAAGAACTTAAGCTGACAAGTGCATTAGACACTTCTATCAACAGTGAATGTACTCACAAGAGGGGTGGCCAAAGGAGATGAACAGGAGAGAGCATGAGGTAAATTAGATGAGGTTCAAGGGAACCAGGATGGAGGTGTCTGCCGTTATTTTAATATGATCATGTCATTTTGAAAAAATGTTTATTTTTGAGAGAGACAGGGCAAGCGGTGGAGGGGCGGGGAGAGGGGGACAGAGGATCCAAAGCCAGCTCTGAGCTGACAGCAGAGAGCCCAATGCAGGGCTCGATCCCATGAACAGTGAGATCATGACCTGAGCCAAAGTTGGATGCTTAACCGACTGAGCCACCCAGGCACCCTGATCTTGTCAATTTTGAACCAAACTCCACTGATAGGGCTTACTTCCTTGGGGACAGTGTTACTCAGGCAAGTACATCTGGTTGGCATTGTCTGTATGTACAGCTAAGAGCTAGAGGGCAGATAATTTGAGATGGAGTATTCTGGTGAGCACATGGAAGGTAGACAGTCTGTGTTGTAGGCCACTCTTATTTTAGCTGTTAGGCATATGAAGTGGCCAAGTTTTTAGAAATGTATTAGAAAAGTATTTTAGAAATGAAGGTGTCTGACTTGTGTGCTTGTGCAGGTAAAGCGTTAGCCCACTCATAGGGTTTCTGCAAAGAGAGATTGAATTTTCCTGACAAAAAGCATTTTGGATCTGTTTTAGTGACTTAGCTGGTATTCAACAGCATTCAAAATGATGCCTTCCTGAGCCACTTCACTTTGCATTTTCCTGTGCTCCACAGTCTCAGCCTACATACCTCACCTTGCCTTGTCTTACAAATACAACTGGCTGTAGGAGACTTGGGCAGAAGCTGCAGATTGTTCTAGAAAACCAACCACTGAATACGCACATTATGCTGTACACAGTGGTCAGCAGTGTGACTGTCACATGTGAAAGCTGAACATCGTAAGAAGCAACAGGTTAAAGAGCTTCTCTACATCTACTTGTGAATTTCTCATTGAGGAGAATTAAATTCAGAATTGCAACCAGACTATATCTCCCTCTATAGGACCTATCCTCTACCACTACTATCTCTTTGTAGGAAATTTGAAGTAGACCACAATTATGCCCAAAGGAAGTATCATGCTATAAGAAGTTTGTGACTCCAGCCCCTATAGCTTCAAGGTACTGTAGTTCTGACAATAGACTGGATGCAACTTTATAGCCTCAGAGCCAATCTTTGGATTTTTCCAGGAATATAAATGGCAAGTTATTACATGAATGTTACTTGTAGAACTCAAAATGACAAGTATGTTAGACACATACATCAGGAGTGCATGAACTCACAACAGGGCTGGCCAAAGGAGGTGAGCTGGAAAGAGAGAGCCCATGGGAAATTAGGAAGACAGATGAAGGTTAAAGGGAACCAGGATGGAGGTGTCTGCCATTATCTGAATATGATTATGTCTTTTTTGAGCCAAACTCCTCTGATAGGTCCTGCTTCCCCAGGGGCAACACTTCCCGGGCAAGCAAGCTTAGAAGTCATTTAGGAAGAAATATTTCTTTCCTCTGACATGAGCAGCTAGGTGGAAAAGATGAGCATACATTTGCTTTGGGAGCAAGAGGTGCTGAGGTTAGTGCCCATCACCTCCTAGAGATGATGATGTATTGTATATACACATAAAATCACTAAAGCTGCTTGCTATTTCCAGTGGGGTCAGAGTACACAGTCTTTTACTCCAAGTGTCTGTTTTTCAATCTGGCTATATCTTGAAATCTGTTTTGAATACAGCTCAGACAGGAAGGTTTGGGTCAAGCATGCAGTGACTAACCTTCAAAGCAAAACAGAATGCCAGGATAGCTGCCTGACCTTTGTAGTAAAATTAATCTGATGCTTACACTCTACCCTAGAGTCCATAGACTTTATTCATGTGACAGAGTCACAAGACAATTTAGCAGGGATTACTAAATTCCACTTAATCTCATCAGAGGAGAGAACTGAGGTTGATACATTTCAGGACCCCAACGAATTGGCCAAACCATGTGGGAAAAGAAAGGCAGATTGACTTCTAGGAATAAAGTGAAAGAGGCTACACTTGGTGCACAGTAGGCACTCAGTGAGAACTGATTCCGTGAATGAGGCAAAAGAGTAAGACAAACCTTATGTCTGACATGAGGCTCTCTCTGAAGAGAGCCCATTCCCTACCACACACAGATGCAACTTCAATCCTTTCGAGTTTATCATACAGGGAAGCCATTTGGCAAGTGCCAGAGGTCCCAGGGTAAGGCTGGAAGGTGAGTGGGTTTGCAGATGGTACAAGACATGCCATCTTTACACATTCCCCTTCCCATTCCAGCTCATGGTAGAAAGTTTGGGGCAGGAGATTGCTAATCAGAAATGGAGAAAGCCAGGGGCTCCTGGGTGGCTCAGTTGGTTAAGCATCTGACTTCAGCTCAGGTCATGATCTTCTGGTCCATGAGTTTGAGCCCCACATCACGCTCTATGCTGGCAGCTCAGAGCCTGGAGTCTGCTTCGGATTCTGTGTTTCCCTCTCTTTCTGCCCCTCCCCTACTTGTACTCTGTCTCTGTCTCCCAAAAATAAAAAATTAAAAAAAAAAAAAGAAATGGAGAAAGCCAAATAGATACCAACAAATTACAAAGAATGCATCTTACCCAAGAGGGCTAAGAGAACCTCAAACAGGAAAACAATGTGAGGTTTCCAGAGGGCCACTGCAACAGTAGTACCAACCCCAGCATTACCCAGGAGGAATCAGTGTTCCAGTTGCTGCACTTTAACAAGTGTGTTATATATAAAGGCCTAAGATTGTTCACAGTGGGAAATCGTGGTTGGTTTTATTTAGGCAATATAATAATGTAACTTCCTGAATCTGATGCTCTTTATTTGAACATTCATCATAATGATTCATCTCTGCTCTTCTTTCTTTGCCAATGATGTTTGCATTCTATTAGCAAATATAATTTCATAGAAGATGATAAGTGAATCAAAATTATCCAATATGTTTCCATCATGGGAACAGAAGGAATCCTGCAATGCTCTGTTTTGCATCATTCTACTGATTTCAATAAGTTTTTAATAGATATTACTCATCATCACAGAGTCAGTACTAATATAATATTACAGAGATAATCTGATTTTGTCTAAGTGAACCCCCTCATTTTGTTTCACAGGAACTGAACATTTTCTAGTCTGGGGGTTCCACAGAAAGTATGCTGACTTTGTACCTAAGAGACACTTAGCACTCATGTGATTCTCTAAATGCCTGTTAGCATTTTACCTTGTATGAATAGTTAACTGGGTGCCTGCAATATTTCCGCTGCAGGATTTAAGAACTTTGGGGCAGGAATGGTACCTCACATACTGTTAACTTACCCCCAGGATATGGCATAGTGAATGAAGAAATAGCCAGTATAGTGCTATATCAGTTTTTACCTACTTTAATCTGCTGAGAGCATTGGATTGCCTGACAATAATGGTGGCTCACAGGACTTGTTGGTTATGTTTTTAAACAGAAATGCTTTCTGTAACTTTTCTAAAAATGCTCCCCAAGTTAATCTTGTTAATATTCTCCATATTAATTTTTTTCTTTCACTAACTAAGCTTAGCCTACCTAAGAGCAATAACCTCTACTAGGGATACCCCTGGTAAGCTGGTTAGCTCTGTCTTCCAAAATGATCTCAAGTCATGGGGATAAAATTGGGGAACCAGACAGTATATTCAAAATATTCAAACAGCAGCAAGGCATGAGCAAACAGAACTGGACACTGAACCTCAGCAGTTGAGCAGGGTCCAGGAGGCCCCTTGGCTGTGCCAGAGGTCAATCCATTATTGCTAGACAATGGGGAAGCCTGGGGGAATACCAGGAGGATCAGGGTGGCCTGTGTGACAGGTGGTCATTTAGGGGGATCTGGGCAGTGATTATTTATTGGCCAGGGTACCCAGTGATGACTTAGGGGGTTCTTGGCAGTAACTATTTACCAACTGGTACCGGAGTTTTATTCACTATTATTAAACTGATATAGCCATTCAGCGTACACTGTCTGAATATCAGCCTGGAGGTAGAGGACCTATTTTTACCCAAACATGCAGCATAAAGAAGCAGATACTCCTACCCACAGCTGCAATCTCCTTAAGTATTGTCTTAATCCTCATGGAAATCTTTATGATCAAAGTTATTCCTTATATTAAGCCCACATGAAAAAACCTTTCCTACAGAAATAATAATCTATCTTCTCTTATTCTGTCTTCCCAGGGTATGAACTGCTAGTCACTTTTTATCTGTTAAACATGTTTTTTCCCTTTAAAAGAATTTTTGAGCCTAAAAAGAAAAACAAATCCTAACATCTATAGCTCTTCCGCCCCCTGCAATAGAAGGTGAGTCAGGTAGGGGTAGCCAAGAAGCAGAGACATATGGTGGGAGACTGAGGAGCTGTCCTTGCTGTCTTCTGCTTGAGTGGAGAAAGCAAAAAAAAAAAAAAATTAAAACAATGGCAGAGGCTGAAAAATAAAGAACTCTCCCTTCAAACCATTCGAATCAATGTAAACAAATGTGTCATGTTTTTGTGCTCTTTTAAAATCATTTTTATGCTAGGGGTGCCTGAGTGGCTCAGTTGGTTGAATGTTGGACTCTTGATGTCAGCTTAAGTCATGATCCCAGGATCATGGGATCAAGCCCCATGTTGGGCTCTGCATGGAGGCTGCTCAAGATTCTCTTTCTCTCTTTGCCCCTCTCCTCCACTCACTCTCTCTCTCTCTCTCTCTCTCTCTCTCTCTCTGTCTCTCTCTGTCTCTCTCTCAAATAAAAAAAAAGTTATAAAATCATTTTTATCCTAATCCCATATCCAGGTCTCTGGGTGGTAGATATACTCCCCCTCAACACCCAGTAGCTGCTGGGGTACCTTGTGTCACCCATTCTCACCTGTGTGTGCCCACTCAGCAGAGCTGTGTCACCATGAGCAGCAATTGCCTCTCTGTCAGAAGAGCAGCTGTGTTCCAAGGTCTCCGTTTGGGTAAGCTTGTCTTTGCCAGTTAATGTTAAGTTTCCTTTGTAGGAATGCTAGTGAAATTGCTCAGAAAGTTAGATAGGACATGTGGGAAATTGGCAAGGTGAGCAATTCCTGTTTCTCTAGAGGTGATGGCCTGCAGCTATACTATCTTTTGAGAGCAAATGCCAGCTACAAGATACTTAGGTACAGGCTGGGTAAAAGGGTGAGTCAGAATCACAATTTCTGCCTGGAGGGAATGTCTAAGCAATCACATTGGGCATGAGGTGTTCGGCACACTCTGGTGCTAGAGAGTCAAGCATGAGAGTTTTGCTTAGTAACAGCATCAAATGAGAAAGTAAGAATTCTCACAAATTTATGTTTAAAAAAATCACAGGAGCATCATGTATGCCTTACTTTTTGGGACACCCCTCAGACTGCAAGCTGGACAGACAAAAAAACTTGGGGCACATACTACTAAACAGTTTCAAATGGCATGCCGCATACTAGCTCAGAGGCAAAGGACTTGCTACAAGTCTTTATTTGTGAGTTCCAAGGAAATATCCCCTAAACGGTGCCTTTTGTCCTCATCAACTGCAATATAAAGAGATCTCCAGTAAAGCAAAGCCTTATTCCTTGTCTATAAGATTTCCTTGTGAAGCAGAGGTTCCTTGGGTATGATTAATGCCTGTGGAATATACACTGCAAATAATGGCTGGGGGCCCATAGCATAGAAGAGCTCTGACAAGCATGCCCAGTGGGAGAGACTGATTGGACAGTCAGACTCCTCCAATCTTCATGCCTACCCCTGCCTCCTACTAAGTTGTGTGAGTTTCAAACACAACGGTTAAGATGTCTTACCCAGGGATTTCACTTATGCAGTAGATCAACCAAATATTTATACATGAGGATAAATGGCTGCTTGTGAAGCACCTAAAGTTTTCAATAAAGGAGGAGTCTGTATGTGGCATTTGGTCTGTCCTGTGTCAGGGGCATATTGCACTGACATTAGAAAAACGTGCTCTTTTCAAAAAGATTTAGTCTCATTTCCCTTTTCTTCCTACTTTCTCTCTAATGACCGGGAGTAGAATGAGACTTCGATTTTAGGATGATTTAGAGGTCTGGGAGTTGGCTCTTTCTTCCCCTGGTGTGTGACCAACTTCAAAGAAGCAATTGTGTAACTACTAAGGAAATTAGTTCTTTGCCAAGAGATGAAGATCTTTTGTCATAAGCCAGAATAAATAACTAAGCCCTTCCATCTCCATCTCAGGAGGGCCTCTGGGCTAAGAGGAATGTCTGTCGGGTCCCTGCAGTAGGCAGTCATCTGGTCAAGAATATTGTTCGTGCTCCTTCTGCAGGCAGAAGCACTGGATTCGAGAGGCTAGGGTGAGTGTAGGGAACACAAAGGAAATAGGCAGTAAACAAATTAACAGATGTATAATGCCCGATGGGGACACACCTCTATTTATAACTACCACTTATTGAGCACCTTCTCTCTGCATATTACTGCACTAGGCAGTTTATATGCATTTTACCCTCATAACAACCTTATGAAGCAGGTATTTTGATTCTCATCTTATGGAGGAGCAAAGTGAGTCTGGAAAGTTTAAGTAACTTGCTTAAAGACTTCACAACGTAAAAGATGGGCCAAGATTTGAACACACGTTTCTCTCTTTTGACCCTAAGTGTTGGGCATTATATTTGGTACATTGTTTATGCTTAGTCCTCACAACCTTCTTGAGTTGCAGGTATGACTATCTTTATTCACATTTGGTTCACAGAAGTTAAAGACCTTGCCCAAGATCACAGAGACAGTAAGTGGCAGAAGATTCTAATCAAAGCCTGATTCCAAAGCCCAGGCTCTTAACCACTGAACTCTACCACCTCTACTGCCATGTGACATATGTCAGACATTTGGTGAATGTTTGTCCCCATTCCAACTGGTACACTGAAGGTAGGTGGAGAACAAAGTGTTGAGGGTAACTTGAATTTAGTAGAGCAGGAGACGTTGAATAGTAGAGCTAGAGCTAGAGCTACCATTTTCCCTGGGGGCTGGTTTTACACAGGATGTGGGGAAGGGTGCTTAAAGACATAGGGAGACAGAGGGTAACTGATTTCTATCCCTCTATTCCCTAATTATAAGAGGATGAGAGACCACTCAGAACATGAGCTGGATCTAGGACCTATTAGAGACTTACTATTATCTGAGCTGGGTCGATGTGCAAGTTATCAACGTATTGCCTCTTACTCCAAATTCACCCTTGTTACTTGGTCTCTGAAAAGGGTTCTGGGCCCTTTAAATATTTTGCATTTGTCAGTTGATACAGTGTTAAGCTTTGTCAGTAGGGGGTACAAGAGAAACATTTCAGAAGGAAGGGGTTTTTCTTGCTGGTACCAGTGTGCTGGTGTGCTTGTCTTGCAGGCTCCTGCAGTGTAAACACCCACCTTCCCAGTGCCTCACTCTAGCAGCACACACAGCTTCCCCAGCCCCAGGTTTCTGCAGTACCTGCAGCTTTCCCAGCATGAAGTTCCTGTAGTACATGGTAATCAGCAGCATCAAGCAGCATCTCCCAGTACCCCTTGCTCGGGTGGTTTTATAGTGAAGTGCCTATGCTAAGATCCCTCCGAGTGAGCAGCTTTCCTTGGCACTGTAGAGAATAGATTTCCCAGAAGTTCCACAGGGCATATTTCTATAAAGTTCCAGGAGGCACAATTCCAGCGAGTTATGTTGGCACAGCACCACAACAATTTCTCTGCTAAATCCAGTGAGCCACAACTGTATCCTTTACTACTGGATCTCATCCCTGGGGAAGGCGTTGCACCTTGGTTGTTCTAACTCAGCAGTGCATATAGTGGCTGCACCTTATCTCTACTATTCCCACATTTTTACAGTTCTTTTTACTTCTTACTAGCCATCTCCTGTTATAGTTAATACTTATATTAAACTTTCTCTGTTCAGATTACTGTGTTGTTTTCTCTTTCCTGATTTTCCCCAGACCAATACAGGTAGCTTCTTCTTCCTAGATCTCAAAGTAAGATGATTCCCAGGGCAAAGGAAGGGACTGAAGGTAAGAAGGATGGCCTTGTCCCAGAAACAAGGTCTAAAGGGAAAAGAGCATCTTAATTTTTCAGGAGGCAGTAGATGTCTTCTCTTTCCTGCTTTCCATGAAAGAAAATGAATTAGGACACCATGACCTCTTAGCTGTTGGAATTATTTTAATGAGGAGGAAAGAACCTGCTAGATAGGAAAGGCAAGTGGAGCCTGAAGAGTGTTTGGGTCATGAGACTTAAAGGCTTTATGATCATTCCGAATTCAAACTG
Organism: Panthera uncia; assembly: GCF_023721935.1. Taxonomy (NCBI): domain Eukaryota; kingdom Metazoa; phylum Chordata; class Mammalia; order Carnivora; family Felidae; genus Panthera; species Panthera uncia. The sequence continues at coordinate 103,489,829 of NC_064817.1, forward strand.
TACTTGAAATTCCATAGTTCAGGTGTTCCAAAGGAGAAGTGCGTATCTGTGAAGACAGTCTCAAAATGACCACACTCTTTAAAAAATGATGAATATTGAACTCAAAATCTCTATGATTGCCTACAGAATCCTTCTTTCAAAGTTCAGGGTTGTTTCCTCCATGGCCAGAGATAAAATATTTTCTGTTTTTGACTTGGCTTTCCTGTGAATGCATTTATAGAAATTTCCAGACAGCTTGCAATGTTCTGAATTCTGGAAAAACTTCTGAAACCTCAGGATAGAAGTTAGGTGTTTGGAGTTGTTATGTCAGGATGTTTTTCAAGTGCCACAAGGATAAATGGTTTTTATCAGTGACAGAACATCATCATAATTTTTGTATTACTCATGGATTTGTGCAGCTGAGTTCTTTCTGAATTTCAATAAAGCATTTTCCCAGACACGTGTTGGTAATTAACCACTACCTTTCTAATTTTGTTCTCTTTATGCCTTTATGCTTCCCTGACCCTCCCACCACCTAAAACTGCAATACTGCCTCCCCAAAACTCAATGAATGCAAAATGGAAGGCAAGCAGTTAAATAGGAGAGAATAAGGAAATGTAAATCTCAAGGTCTGACAATCAACTAAAATGCTCCCTGTACATGATACAAGATCATCTTTGGAGAATTTAGGAAGCACCGACCCAGATCAAATTCAGAGACACTAAAAGCATCATGGTTAATCAGTCAGCCTGCTCAATCACTGGGAAATTTCCAGCATACATTTGGAGGCCAAAGTCCCCCTAAACCTTTACTAGCCTTCCCTCTTTCCCTCTATCCTCCACATATATGCACACATATACACATAAAAGGATCACATTGCTAAGAATGGAATGAGAAATGGAGCACTGCCTCAGAGCAGTTTGCTGGTTTATACTGTAGCAGCTGATGGGGACAGGTAGAATAGGTGATATGAGGGGTTTGTTGCTCCAGTTAGAACTTCCTCCTGAAGACTGAGAAGACCAATGGTAATAAACCATTACTATAAACCAGTAAAGACTTGCCTTCACATTCAAAACAGGAATTAGTCCTCTGTTGCTGTCATTATTATGATTATAGATTAGAGAACTGGTTTTTAGCCAGGGTGGTTGGATGATCTGACACATGAAGAAGTGGTATTGAGAGGAGGGGTGGCCTAATGCTTAAGATGGGTCCTACGATCAAGACCTGAATTTGACTCCCAGATTTACCACTAACCATAAACAAGGTACTTAACCCCTCTGAGTCAGTTTTCTCATTTACAAAATGGAAATAATAGTATGTGCATTATAGAATGTTATGAGGAATGAATAAGGTTTCCAGCAAAGAGTAGAAATTCCATATATGTTAGCTACTATTATTTCTGTAGTATTATTTACTAAAAATCACACTGTCATAACATCCTCAATTTCTTTGCTCTCTTTTGCCAGTTTTGGAGGTGTGGATGAAAGTGGTGGTGCTGGGGACATAAAGATATGACCCCCACAAATATTCAAAATTGGCTTTTGATAAAGGCACAAAACAAATTCAATGATTTTCAGCAAATGCTGGACATCTGTAGGGAAAAAAAAAAGAAAAAGAAACTTGCCCTAAGTCATAGATACCTTATACAAAAATTAACTCAAAATGAAACATGGACTTAAATGTTAAATGTAAAACCTTAGAGGAAAAATCAGGGAAAAAATCTTTGGGATCTAATGCTAAAAAGAGTTCTTAGGCTTGACACCATAAGCATGACCCATAAAAGGAAAAATTGATAAATGAGATCTCATCAAAATTAAAAACTATTCATCTGTGAAAGACCTTATTAAGAAGATGAAAAGACAGACTACAAAGTGGGGGAAAATATTTGCAAGCCACATATTTGACAAAGGACTAGTATCTAGAATATATAAAGAACTCTCAAAAGTCAATAGAAAAAAAGACAAATGATTCAATTAGAAATTGGGCAAAAGACATGGAGAGACATTTAACCAAAGAGGATATATAAGTGGCAAATTTGCACATGAAGAGATGTTTAACATCATTAGCTATTGGGGAAATGCAAATTAAATCCACAATAAGAGATCATTACACATCTGTCAGAATGGCTAAAATTTAAAAAGTTATATATTTGTAAACCACATATCCAATAAGGGTAAGTTAATATCTAAATATACAAGGAACTCATACAACTCAATAGTAAAAAACAAATAGCCTAATTAAAAATGGGAAAAAGGTCTAAATAGACATTTTTCCAAGGAATGCAAACAAATGGTGTTTGTACAAACAAATGGTACATTGAAAAGGTGCTCAATATCAGTAATCATTAGGGAAATGCAAATCAAGGCCACAATGAGATATCAGTTTACACCTGTTAGGATGTCTATAATAATAATAATAATAACAAAAATGATGAGGTAATAACTGTTGGCAAGGGTGTGGAGAAAAGGGGACTCTTGTACACCGTTTGTGGCAATGTAAACTGGTACAGACACTATGGGAAACAGTATGGAGGTCTTCAAGAAATTAACAATAGAACTGCCATATGATTCAGCAATCCCACCCCTGGGTATATATCTAAAGTAAATAAAATCATTATCTTGGAAGAGATATCTGTATTCTTACATTGACAGCAGCATTATTCATAATAGTCAAGTATGGAAACAACCTAAGTGTCTGTTGACAGATGAATGGATAAAGAAAATGTGGCATATATAGACAAAGGAATATTATACAATCTTTAAAAAGAAGGAAATCTTGTCATTTGCAAAAACATGGATGAACATGGAAGATACTATGCTAAATGAAAGAAGCCAGACAAAGAAAGACAAATACCACCTGGTATCACTTATATGTGGAGTCTAAAATAAAGTCAAACTCATAGAAGCAGAGCAGAAAAGTGGATGCCAGGGGCTACAGGATAGGAGAAATGGGGAAAGGTTGGTAAAAGGGCACAAACGTTCAGTTATAAAATGAATAAGATCTGAGGACCTAATGAATAACATAGCAACTATAGTTGATAACACTACTGTATAATTGAAATTTGCTAAGAGAGTAGGACTTAAATGTCACACACACACACACACACACAAATATATGAGGTAAGGGATGTGTTAACTTGATGGGGTGAATCCTTCCATAGTGTATATCAAATCATCATGTACACTTTAAACATCTTGCAATTTTATTTGTCAACTTTACCTCAGTAAAGCTGGGGAAAAAATGACAACACCAAATACTGGTAAAGATGTAAAGATCTGGACCATTCATACACTATGAATGTGGAAATGTGAAATGGTACAATCACTTTGGAAAAGTTTGGCTGTTTCTTTTAAAAATTAAACATGCAACTACCAAATGACCCAGACATTGCACTCTGTGCATTTATCCCAGAGAAATGAAGATGTACATTCACATAAAAACATGTACGTGAATGTAAATAGTAGCTTTATTCATAATAGTAAAAACCTGGAAAAAACCAAGATGTTCTCAACAGGTGAATATTAAACTATGGCACATCCATACAATGGAATACTACAGAATTGACTATTGATACACACAATTATCTGAATAAATCTCGAGGGAGTTATGCTGAGTAACATAGACAATCTAGAAAGGTTAAATACTGCAAGATTTTATTTATATAAATGCCAAAGTTACAGAAATGGAGAATATATTAGTGGCTGACATAAGGCAGTAGGGAGGGGGGCAACAGGAGGGATCCTTGTGGTGACTGAACCATTCTGCATCCTGACTACACCAATGACAGTATCTTGGTTGTGCTACTGTACTATAGTTCTGCAGGATGTTACTGGGTAAAAAGTATATGGGAGCTCTCTGATTATTTCAAAAAAGGTTTAACTTTTCAAAAAAGGAAGGGGGGAAAGGTGTGTAAAAACAGAAGAAACAGAGTAGAGACAGACTCTCCTGTTTCCGATCGAGTTCAGATATGTGTCCCAGGTTATAGCAGGGTTTCCAGCTTGGCAAGCTAATCCAATGAAGTGCAGACATTCCCCCCCCCCCCCCCCGTGTAGGAAAGAAAGCAAGGCAGATTTTTCCTGCAGATATAGTGCCTGCTCCTCTCACTGGGATGTCAGTTATTAGTTATTGCTCTTACACATTTGGAAACTGGGGGATATATGACACAACTAATGAAGGTTAAGAAGCTTTGGGTTAGAGTCAGAACTAGTAAAGTTCCTTAAAGTCATGCAAGCAGCTCTGTTGCTGGTACCAAAGCCTCCTCTGAGATTGTTTAAGCAAACGGGATATTTGAGCAAATAGTATTTTTCTGTTTTGCTCCTGAAGAAAAGAGACAACAGAGAGAAGCCACAGGACAGTTCTCCCCTTGAAGGCAGCATAGAGAAGGAAAGAGAAAGCTTAGAGTGGTCCAGGAGGAAAGACAGAGGATTATAGGCTTGACAAGGAAGACAGCAGAAATTTCTCTGCTTCCATGTGTCTGGGTAATTGGGCATCTCTTTACCTCTCATGGATGCCATGCAGTACTTCAGGCAACTTGGAAGGAAAGCATTGAGTAAAGATCAATTGAGTGTTGACATCTCATTTCTAAAGGCTAATGGTTCACAGGTGAGTGGTTGCACAAAATATTAAAGAGCAGTTTGCTTTTCCCTCTGAACGATGGATCACTACAGGGAGAATGCATTTATACCACTGGCTGAGTATTTTCAAACAAACACAATAGTCTTTCTTGCTCTTCTCTTCTTTTCTGTAACGACATTTAACAATCTGCTTTGATTAACACTGACTTTTAGGCCTCCCCATACACTGGCTCTGTTTATTAAATCCACTGAAAGATGCCTAGCCCAGGTGGTCTACCTACAATCAGCAGAATTCCATGGGTAAGGTGAATGTTAAATGTGTCTGAATTAAGGCATTCTAAGGTGAACGAAGAACCCCATTCATGTACATGCCTAGGGATGTGGCTGTCCCATGGGAACAGTGCAGGGATAGCTTCACCTCTGTGCCCATTTCCCATCTTCCCTAATGCTTCAGGGGCAGACAGGAGCTTCTTGGGCTTCCCAGTGCATTTTGTGTTCAGCCCATTTCCATAGGGCATAGTACCTTCCTGTCTTTCCTACCTTCTCTTCTGGCTGCCAGTTCTATTATCTCCATCAGAAATTTGATCCTGCTAGAAGTGCTGTGGGGTTTTTTTTGTGTGTGTGTGTGTCTATTTTTTTTAATAGAGCCTTCCAGTTTCCTTTGGGCCATTATGTTCTCCTGAAGCAATGCTTTGCCGTCAGTCATTAATATTTAATGTGACTAGAAGCTTTCACAAAAACCTAGCGAGATGCACATGTTTTAAGTGGCAAAGCTGTTATTTAATGATCTCGGGTGGATACACTAATTCAACCTACCCGTGAGGAAAGGTGACCTCCCAGTCCCTCTGACTCTGTGTCTACATTAATATAACTGAAACCTCCTCTATTTATGAAAGCATCCATTCACCCCAGAACAGAGGGCTGTAGGATTTTTTTCTGACATCATAAAATTAACTGGTGATTTCTAAAAAATTGTAAAAGAACATAAAAAAATACAAGTGTGAAAAGATGTACATATGATGAATGTCTCTTATGACATTGCTATAATAAGAAAATAAATTAGAAATAACCCAACTATCCAATAATAGAGGACTGGTTAAATAAATTAAATTATATCTATTTATATAATGGAATACTTTGGAGCCAGTAGGAATGATGATGTAGATCTATGTTTATGGACATGGAAAGATGCCAAGATACATTAATAAGTGAAAAAAGTCAGGCTAAAAAAACAGTATGTACAATATGATTAAATTGTTTTTATTTAAAAAAAAATAGATATACCTGCCAAAAAAAGCCAGAAAAGGTATATACCAAAATGTTTTATTTGGGTGTTGTGGTTGCAAATGATTTTCACATTGTTCTTTATATCTTTGTTTACTATCTAAAAATTTTATACTATGGGATTGTAGCTATGTAACTTATAAATTACTTTTACTTAAAATTTCAATCCAAGTGACCTTCATATTTCCATTCAAGCCCTCAATGTTAATCTAGACCAGAGGCTGGCAAACTCTTCCATACAGGACCAGATTATAAATATTTTAGGCTTTGTGTACCATATTGCCTGTGTCATAACTACTCCACTCGGCTCACACAGTGCTAAAGCAGCCAGAGACAGTATGTAAACAACTGGCATGGCTATGTTCCAATAAAACTTTATTTATAGAAAGAGGCAGTGGTCTGGATTTCAACCACAGGCTGTAGTTTACCAAACACGGCTCCATAGTTCTAAATAGAGGAGGCTGAAATTCCATGTGCCTCAAGAACTAATCTGGTTTCCTCTGTTCTCTTGGGTCAATGAAAAGGAGAGGTTGATGCTCTCCAAAGTTGAGGCCAAAATGGCTTGGGGACATCAGAGGAGCTTCTTATTTTTTGCTTCTTGGTTTGAGAATTTTCCTATTCCACACTTGGGCCATGCTTTATCTAGGCTTCTCTGCCCACCAAAGTGAACCCTAGATCTGCCATAGATACAGCCATGGTTACAGAAGCCCCCTAAGGAACTCAAAAAGGCTGAAGAACTTACAATCACTAACTGAGTAACTTTAGCTAAACCCAGAAAGCCCAAAAGATTCAGTGTTTCCTATAGGCCAGAAGTATTGACATACTTTATAAACCAGTGTTCTGAGATGGATAATTATATCTGTCCACAGGAAAACTTTTGAGGAATCTTAAAATGTTCAACAGCCCAATTTAGGAGTTTAAAAGACTTACATAGCTGAGGCACAATGCACATGGGGAAAAAAAGGAAGTTTTAGCTGAAGATGGCCAGGACTTTTAGTCACAGACAGTACCCCTGATTCCCAGAAGGGCAGTGCAAGAAGGATTTAGTTCATGCCTCTGCCTTCAGTCACAATCAGTGTTGCAATTATTAAAGCAATTTAATTGACATACCCAATCTGTAAAGAGTATTTCCTACCTCTTCTTTTCTCTTCAAAGTAGGAAAGATTAAATTATTGCTTACACACACACACACACACACACGCACACACCACACAACACACCACACACACACACACACATGCACACACCACACAACACACCACACACACACACACACACACACACACACCCCACTCCTGAAATGCTTCCAAAAACATAGCTTCCAGATCATCCCATTCCTACTATCTAAAGTATTATTCACTCATATTTAATAGTCTAGCCACTCAAAGGAAGTCACCTAAGAATTCAATGTGTTACATACAGGATCCAGGGAACCAGAGACCCATAATCAGGATTCTGGGTTACAGCAAACCTAGATGCCCTGAATTCCTAACCTGGAAAAATCTGACAAATTTACTAATAGAATCTCAGGACTTTCAGGGCACTTGTGGACCGGCCTACCACAACAGGCTTTTCAGAAGAGTGAGGAGTTGGCTCAGGTGGGAAAAAGGAATGGGAAGCAGGAAAAGGTCTCCAAGAGTACCAAGAAAATTCAAGTGTTCAGAAAATTCAAAAGAGAGTAGGGGGTGGAGTCAAGATGCTGGTTGAGGTAAGTGTGATCAAAGGGCAAAAGGGAGGAAGAGAGGGAAACAGACATCCTGCTAGTATCATAGCTGCCATTTGACAGAGGCAGGTTGAGTGATTCGTTCAAGGTACCCCGTCAGTTGCCTTGAAATGTAAATTCACTCTTTCCAGTTTCTACTGTTACATTATATCCCACCATGTTACCCAGCTGCTCATGAAGTTGGTGCCTGTTCATTTTCCTGAAGATTTAAAAAAAACTTAGAAAAATACCTAGTAGTATGTAGGTGTAAAACAGTTGCTTGAATCATCTATGGAAACGGCAGAAATTTTTAAGGTGTGCAAACTGTTTTAAAACATGTAAATGCCTGATTCGGAATAAATGGGGATGGGACGTTCCAGTTGTTCCCAGATAGTAGATTTAGAAGCAGTGTTCCAATTCAGAGAGTGACACTAAAATTGCTATAATTACTTAAAAATTTTCAAACGTTTAACTTAAATGAACTCATGTAGAGAACAGTACAGTGGACAGGAAGTATGGGCACTTAGGGAAACTTGGCTTCTAGTGTCAGCTCTGTCACTAAGTTTACTACGTGATCTTCACTAAGTGACTTTCTCTCTCTGAATGTTAGTTTCCTCACTGTGAGATGATGAGGTTGGACTCCATCATCTCTAAAACATCTTTCACCTCTCACCTTTTATGATTCTGTAATTCTTGGTTCTTTTTTTCTCCTGACATTCATTTGCAAGGGCCATTCTGCCATCCACTCACTTTAAGTTTTCAGTAAATCGTGGATGGTCTTAAATAAAATCTCCCCCTTGTGAAGGGGAAAAGAACAGGATGTTTGTGCTGAAATGGCTCATGTCAGGTATGACCTTTTTAATTCAGAGCAGCTCTCTAGTGGTTCATTAACTCACCCCATGGGTAGCACAGCAGGCAAGTACTATTATAAAAGACCGCAACTGTGTAGCTAGAGAGAGCTTCCCTATTACCCAGTGAAAACAGAGTGGTTTCCTCTTTGCACCCACATGGGTCAATTTTTAGATCAGGAACATATGATTCTATCACTGAAGGAACACTGGCCAACTGATAGATACCCTGTGCCAAGTCTAACACTTGTTTTGAGGACTAAGCTGGAGTCCTTTCCACAGGAAGTAATGGAATTACTTCTAAATAATTGATAACTGTGGCTCTCTTTCTTAGATAATTAAAAATGCATGGGAAATAGAATAGTAAATAATAATAGCCTATTCTTGCATTATGCTTTACATTTTACAACACATGTCAATAAGTGTATTTTTCATTTACATTTTCTTTTTTTAAGTTTCTTTATTTGGAGAGAGAGAGAGAGAGAGACCATGAGTGGGGTAGGGGCGGGGAGAGAGGGAGAGAGGGAGAGAGGGAGAGAGGGAGAGAGGGGAATCCCAAGTAGGTTCCCTGCTGTCTATGCAGAGTCCCAACACATGGTGGCGTTGGGGGGGGAGGGGCTCAAACTCATGAAACCTTGAGATCCTGGCCTGAGCCAAAATCAACTCGAGTGGGACGCTCGACCAACTGAGGCACCCAGGTGCCCCCATTTACATTTTCTTAAGGACCCACTGAAGTGAGGAAAATAATTATTATCCCCCGTTTACCAGATAAGGAAATCAAGGCTCAGGGAAATTAAGGACTTATCCTGGGTCTCATAATAAGTGGCAGAGCTGAAAGTAGAATCCACATCTTGGCTGGTTCAGCTAATTCACCAATACACCTTTTTAGCTGTCTTGTTATATGAATTGTGAGGTGTTATCAGGAGTGCAGGTTAAAGAGCAAAGATTTTAGTACTGTGTCTAGATATTGCAAAGTAATTTTACACTCATCTGAAGATTTCAGACATAGGTTTAATTTCTCATAATGGGATCAGTGGCTAGGAAGGACTATGAAAAAGTACATATGACGCAATGAATTCAGTTGATCATTACATATCTACTAGAGTCAAAGCACATATTTATTGAACACCTGTACAACTGACCCTGCACAAGATGATATGGAGATAAACAGAAATACAAAACACGATTCCCGACCTCAAAGAGATTAAGTAGTATATAATAAAGTGCTAAATATTGTAGTTGCCACAATAAGTGCTGTAGGAGCACGGGGGAGGTCAGCAAGGGAAGTGTTCATGGAAGAAATGGAATTGAATTAAACAGTTAAAGGATCGATAGGTAGAATTTCACCGGCAGAGAGGAGGAAGAAAATTCTGGGTTGAAGGGTGAATGAAGGGTGTGGGAAGGGAATTACATGAGCTAAGCCAAAAGGGGCAGGCATACATGAGACTGGATATCTGTGAGGATACTGATCCTAGTGGAGAGCAGTGGAGGAGAGTCTGCTAAAGCCACAGTTCATCCTAAGTGTTCAGGCACAGGGTTGTCTGCTTTTTGTTGCATTCTATTCACTCGAATAAAATGACATGGAAGGTAGACATAATGATTTTTAAAAGATTGGTTCTGGAGTCAGATAGACCCAGGTTTGAGTCCCAGGATTAACACTTACTTGCTGTATGACCTTGGGTTAATTAATTAACCTCTTGGAGTTTAGTTTCCTCCTCTGTAAATGCAGATCCTATGACATAATGCTCATCAAGTACCTAGCAAAGTCCCGGCACATGGTAAGCATATGATATAGGTGATCCATTGAATGAGAATTTATTTCTATACCTTTATTAAGGTTTTCATATAGATAAATTAAAAAGCAAAAAGTGCTTTTGGTCCAATCACTTGTTTTAATTTTTTACTCAAAGTTTGATTCAAAAACATGATAGCCATACTAGTGAGAACTGAGTGGGCGATAGTGTTGAATAGAAAAGTTAAGATCAGATCTTGCAGGACCTTCATGGTTGGTTTGAGGAGACTGCCCTGTGGGGAATACATATGCCTTCTGACTAAGGAGAAGGAGCCAGAGGAATCAGCTCAAGGGCACTTAGCCAACTGCTGGCAAAAGTGTCCCAAGCTTGCAAACTGCTCATCCTTACCTCCATCCACTCATCCGTTTGACACTCTGTGCTCCTCTCATTTTCTCTCTAAGGAGCATTTCTTAAAGCTATGGTATGCTGTGCACATTTGCCTTCCATCATACATATACTTTCTGATGGATGGGAAGTTTGGATCAGCATTTTGTCCTGGAGACCTGAGTATAATCACCTTCTAGTAAGACGTTAGGGTCATGTAACCAAAGGGTCAGATTTACTGAGGAATAGTCTGAGAAGCTCTAGGGAAGTAAATTCCCGGCTTGAGTGAAACAGGAAGAAATAACAGGTGCCAACAACAATAAGCAACAGAATCCCAGGAAAGAGCAACTGTTACCTGAGCCTGGAAGGTCATGAATGTGGAACACATTTTCAAAATAGGAGCCTAGGGACAACGCTGTAATTACCAACCAATAAGCCTCCCCTTAGTACCAGGAAAACAGATGGATACACTAATTAAAGGGGGACAGAGAGGGAGAGACAGAGAACAATGTAATATTTAAATGTGAGGAACTCAAGAGAGTCAAACTAGCTCTGTTTCTGAAAAAGAAAATTACCTTGTTAACTCCAGGTAGCTCTACCCACGCCTTAGAAACCTATGCCAAATAATGTATTTTTAAATAGTCAAATGTTTTCAAATAGTCTTCATATATAATTTTCTTTGGTCCAGGGTGAACTGCAATATGGTTTTTGAAGTAAAGAAATCTTGGGAAGCCACCCTCTGACCACACGTACCATCTTTCTTATGTTTTTCTCCCCTTTCTTTTTCAAAGGGAGGGGAAACATACATTCTAAACATGAATGAGTTTATTGGCTGTCAGTGTTAAAGAATGGCTTACTAAATAGATGATGTACAAGCACTTAGGAAAGTAAGTGGTGACCAGAGAAGCCAGTGTAAGAACACGTCTGGTTAAGTAAAGATAATTTTGTTTACCTTTTTTCTTTGAAAAGGATACTAGAATGACAGCTTCACAGAAAATCTTTCACAATTGCCTTATAAAAAAGATGGAGAAATATGGATCAGATGACAGCTTAGTTGGCTGTATTCCTAGTTGCTTGAAGGACTGTGCTCAAAGAGCAGTGATGAATGAATTGACAACAATTTGGAGGGTTACAGGGCTCTCTACTTTCCCAGTCCTGTTCAATATTTTAATCTATGATTTTTGGATGAAAGTATAAAAGGCTGTAGATAAGACAAAGCTAGAGAGTATACTTAAACTTACTTGATGATGGAACTGAGTTTCAAAAATAATTGTCGCCACCATTTATTATCTTGTAGACACTACTATACATAAGCTATCTCATTGATATTTTAAAACCACAGAAAACTAAGTCTCAGAGAGGTTTTAAGTAGTGTGTCCAAGGCTACACAGCTAGTAAGTGACACTGCCAGGATTTAAACCCAAAACTGTCTGCTATTAAAGCTCATGTTCTTTCTCCTATACTAGACTGCCAGCCACTACTCTACATTGTCTTGACAAACTAGACTAGAATATGATTTCTCTTGAATATAGGACAGAATTGAGCAGAGGCTGGAAGCTCTGGGAAACAAGAATGAATCAGACCATACACATTCACCATAGCTTTCATGAAGGGTCAGAGCGATGGTGAAAACCAGCACTTAGACTAATAATCTGCTGAGAATATTCTGAGTTAGAAGATAATGAATGCCACTATTTCCTGGCTTTTTTATTATATCTATCTTTATTTGTACAAGGAAAAGTGGCTGGAATGACAAGCCCAAAACTATGAAAATGGAATATAATGTACAAAAAAAAAGCCATAGAAGAACAGAATGGAGGAAACATGACCTCTATGTATATCATATTACAAAGACTTAGGGGGGTTAGTTTGCAACTTCAACATGAGATAACAATATGAAATAGCTTCTAGAAAAGCAGATATAACTCAGGCTGTATTCATGGAAGAAATAAGTGGACTCTGGAGCCTAAGGAATAATAGGCACACTATCGTTTGTTCCGGCCACTGTGTTCTCTTATGATAGGAAGGTAATAACAGTAATATTGAACATCACCAGAGGAAAGTGACTCACTGGGGTGAGTGTTTGGAAACCATCTCCTATGAGGGACATTTTGTGGTAATCAGAATATTTAGCTTAGTGAGGAGAAAACTTGGGAGCATGGAAGCTATATTCAAATATTTGAAGAACCATCATGTGGAAAAAAGAGTATACTTGTGTTTTTTATGTTTTTTAAAAAATTATTTGTTTATTTTGAGAGAGAGCATGAAGGGGAGGAAGGAACAGAGAGAGAGGCAAGGGAAGAGAGAAAAAGAGAGAGAGAGAGAGAGAGAGAGAGAGAGAGAGAATCCCAAGGAGTCTCTGCACTGCCAGTGTGGAGACCGATGTAGGGCTTGAACTCATGAACCATGAGATCATGACCTGACCTAAAACCAAGAGTCGATGCTTAACCAACTGAGCCACCCCAGGAGTCCTGGTTTGATATGTTTTATAATACAAACCTAGGACCCAGGAGGCAGCTTATTGTTCAGTATAAGAAAGAATTTCCTAATAATTAGAGTGGTCCAACCATGGAGTGATAAAAATAATAGGTAACATTTAGGTACCCAGCACTATGGTCTACTGTTGACATATCTCATGGGATCCCCACAAGAATCCATACAGTCCATGGAGAAGGGAGTGGTTACATTGTAAAGCAGTCATCTTAATGTCATTTAGAGTATTTGTCACAAATTAGATGAATGCCTGGCAGGCATGTATCGTATTTAATTTTGTATTGAGGTGGTGCATGGGGGGTGGGAATTGAATTAAATGACCATGTGAAGCCTTGTTTAATATAAGACTTAGTAAATCTACTTTATCTGTTTTCAAATTTATAACATTAAACACTGTAATCTGACAGCCCAAATATAGCATTTTGAACTCTTCATAAGATTGGCATGTGTCTATATGTGCATGTACACAGACACACATATACATACATATACATTTATTTTTTAAATCATACACACACCAGGGTCTAAGGTGAAAGATAGGGATACTATCTGAATACATGTAAGCTTCAAATAATTTAGAATCCTACAACATTCAACCTATTAATTAAGCCAATAAAATAAAGTGAGAAAGAGCATATGCTTTATCATGGGCAGATGTTGAAATATACATCATGTTTTCAAAAGCAGACAATGACAAAAATGTAGAAAATATAAATTTAAAAATGATTTCATCTCAATGGCTGAATCACAGGATGATTCTCCTGTTCTGTCTCTGTGGAACATAAACATAATAATTTACCAGATGCATAACTTGGGCTTTGTGTCCATCACTGTACTAGAGGATTTAATTGTATTACTTTATTTAATTCTTGCAACAACCCGAAAGGTTGGTATGAAGACATTGTTTCTATATTTATTTACATACCCCAAGAATGGGGGAGAGGGGCAGAGGGAGAGAAATGGAGAGAAAATCTTAAGCAGGCTCTATGCTCAGTGCAGAGCTTCACGTGGGGCTCAATTCCATGACCCTGGGATCATGGCCTGAGTTGAAATCAAAAGTTGGATGCTCAACTGACTGAGCCACCCAGGCGTTCCTGACATTATTTCTATTTTAAAGTTGAGAAAAGAGTCTCAGAAAGAAGCAACAAATCCAGAATCACACAGGACATAGCAGTGCCAGGATTTAAACACAGGTGTTCCCTATTTTTTTATGTTTATTTATTTATTTTTGAGAGAGAGAGAGAGAGAGAGAGAGAGAGAGAGAGAGAGAGAGAGAGAAGGGCAGAGAAAGAGGGAGACAGAGAATCCTAAGTAGGTTCCACACTGTCAGCACTTAAAATTTGGACACTTAAACTGACTGAGCCATCCAGGTTCCCCTGAACACAGGTATTTTTTATTTCATACTGTATACTATGTTAAATAAGTACCATTATTCTCTTCTCTTTCTATTAAAGTACTTTGAAAATGCAAAGTATAGCACAAATGGTAATGCCTATCATTGATAAACAACTATAACATCCAACATCCAGATTCACATGATCTCTGTCTTGAAAAAAACTTGACATTTTAACATAAAGCTTGGTCTTTTTAGCACAGATGGGCAAAAAATTGGAGATTCCTGGCCTGTTCTATGGCTTGATTTTAAGACAAAAAGAATGTGCTTGAAGAATTATTGGAGGAAGGCCCAGTGGGAAGGTGCTCCAATAATTCCTTCAATGTAGATTCTAAATTACTGAGAGATAAGAAAGATGGGAAACCAACTAGTCCACATATCACTTGCTTGTTCACTACATGCAGGGCCCTGCAATGTCTACCGTATGAAGATCCAGAGGAAAAAGAAGGACTAAGTTCCTTCCATGGGGGCGCTCCTAGTTGAAGGATGCCATTCATGAAAGTTCTAAAACAATGCTGTAAATTTCCTGATGAGTCTAAGTTCTATTGCTACAAAGTCAGTCATCCTTTGGATGGAGCTTCATGCTCACTGTCCCTCTCCCACTAGCATAAATGAATAAAGTTTAATATGAGAACGTCCGGAGCTCAACTTGTTCTTAAGTAAAGATTTAAAAAGTAGAGACAAAAGATGAAAATGAAGTACTAAAGACTGCCAGGAAAGATCTGGTTGACCAGCTCCAACCTTAAGCCCTTTTTCAGAACCTGTCATTTGTTATCCACAGCCTATGATGAACTATAACCCCTGAATCAAACAGACCTCAAGTTCCCACTTCCGAGAAGGCATCAGTGGTGTGAAGAGAAATTGCTACTGTGACAATTGAAGCAATTGGTGAAAGTCCAGTGCATTTCCCAGCTCACACATGCCTCTTAAGCTTCCCGTTAATGAGAGTCAATAGGCTTGCCAGCAGACACTGTACTCACCATGTTTTCCCATCCAGACGGGACAGTCCAGGAACAATTACAGAATCACGAACTTGAGCCACATCCATAGCCCGACATAGCTTCATTTCTCTAGTGGAGTAATGTGTAACTGCTTCACTGCCAACACAAAAGCCCTCATAAACTCATAGCCTCACCTTTATTTATCTTGGGACCCTTCTTTTTGTTTTCTCTTATGTTTTAGTTAAGATACCCTCCTTGTTTTAGGTACTGAGGATAGTAATATAACAGCTGCAAACTACTACTTTGTATCTTCTAGAGGCCAGATTTCTTCTTGCCTTAATTAGCACTGCTTTTAAATATCCCTGCCATCATCTCCAACTTGATATGGGCCTGGGATTCCCATTTCCAACAAGGATTTTCTATTGCCAAAACCGACTACCACAAGGGAAAGAACAATTAAGGTAGTCCCTAAGCACGAAGAAATCCCATTTCCAACTAGCTGATGAGGAACGTGAAAGCAAGACTTGGGTCTATTCAAGGGAAGATGATTACATTTGTAATTTGCTCCAAACCAAGCTGAGTGGTTGTGTCCATGCAGGGTGGGCACTGGCCCAGAAAGAACCAGGGTTCCAATGAAGGCCTTCTCTCTCTATCACAATAGGACAGCTGTGTGCAAGTTAGGTATGAGTAAACATCTGAAGGCCAGGAGGCCAGTTGAGAGGCTCTTAGAGTACAGCATAGGCTGGTGGCAGTGAAACTATAAAAGGAATGCTATCTATGCTTATCTCCCACTCTTAAATATTAACTTTACGATGAAGAAGGAGATGGGTGCCAATGGAGTTAAAGTTGTCTGTTGGTGGCAACTAGCACCAGCAAATCCAAGCTTTTAAGTTTGAGTAGAAGGGTGATGTGAGGCATTTTCCTTGGCCAGGGAGACAGGGAAGTCAAGTTATGAAAAATTTGGGAATCACAACTTACACCAGTACCTTAAGGAAACCCTCATAAATACCATGTACTCTTAGATCGTACTCTCCTAGCAGACAGGAGACAAATCTACCGAGTTTCTTTTTTTTTTCCCCAACATATTTAAGACAGCAATTAGCACTTAGCAGAAAGTTTGAATTTCCTTAAACCTATTTATGTGGGCAATGGCCTTTCGAATAAAAAAGGCTGAACTGTAAAAGAAATTGGAATCAATCCCTAGCTTAAGACCCTGTTAATACCAAGAGTTTCAGCTTACTTTCAGAATTTAATTCCTCTGTTCAACTTTGTAATAGTCCATGCAGATAAAAGGAGCCCAAGTGCCTCCTGGTTTCAGCAGAATATCGATCACTATCCTCCTGAATTTACTTTGGAGTTATACCCCTCAGGTGACTCCTGATACTGTGTACACATGACCTGTTTTAAGACACAAAGCAGCTCTGAGCTGTGAGCCTAGTGCCCCTGAAGCAGTGCTTTTCAAAGAGCTTCTCTGCTGAGCAAGCTCTTTGCATAGTACAATTAGGCTCAGCCAGCAGACAAACTATTCTGCCATCTGAGGTGTCTTCCAGTAATAGAGATTTGCAGCAATGTGTACCAGACTTGGAGTATTACTCAGATCTACCAAGTCCCCAATTTGGGGAAGTGGCTCTGATTGGGTTTGAAGTCTTCAGTGTCTTTGGACAGATGTATTTATTCAACAAGTTGAGGCCTGTGGACAATTCAGATTCTAGCTCAGCCTGTAGCCACTATTTAAGAAGGCCTGCAGACAATAACTAAAGATTAGAAGAAAACGTGCAGTGATGTAGCTACAGGAAAGTGCTTATTAAAGGTTCTTGTTTGCCCCAAAGTTGTGAAAATTCAGAATCACAACAACGAGGGTTGGTTGAAGGTTGGTGCTGCACCGGTAGAGTGCACTGCTACATATTCACTGGTACTACTCACATCCCAGTTTTCCAAGAGGACTGGACCAGGGACCAAGAAGCCTTAATTCTACTGAATCGTTTCTTTTTGAGCTAATAAAAGCTAACATATCAATCACCTATTTTGTGCCAGAAACTATGGGAAAGATTACTCCTTGATTACATTATCTCATTTATTTCCTCACAACCACCCCATGAGTCCCATTATCTCCTCATTTTACAGGAAGCATAGAGAAGTCAAATATTTGCCGAACATAACACAGGTTATACAGAGCCCAGGTTAGTCTGATGCCTAACCTCTTTGTATCACTGCCTGTCTTCCATACTAAGTGTGTAATACCAAGTAGGAGTAAGTAATACTCCTACTTACTATGCTACACTGACTGTTTACCATATTGCCACTTTTCCTTCGCTTTGTCACTTATAAGTGGGACTTATGGACTAGATGGTATTAGAACGCTTCTACTTCTAAAAATGCAGTAGTTGCATAGAGAGTGAGAGAAAAAAGCTATACTTCTTCCAGGTAAGTGTGGATACAGTTCCAGTAGACAGAATTCCAACTTGGATCTGAATTTGTATGCTGTGTGACTTTTACTCCTGTGAACATCAGGTGATACCCTGGAGGACTGACTTTCCCATTCATCTCTCTATAGGGTGAGTGGCCTCCACACAGCAGACTGGGAAACTTTACAGGAGACCTGGCCATCTGTAATCTCTGCACCCCACCTTAGCAAAGAAAGCATAAAGTATACAGTCTCTCTCTCTCTCTCTCTCTCTCTCTCTCTCTCTCTCTCTCTCATACCCTCAGGCCAAATGACAAATGCCCAGTGGTTCTAGGTAGGAGGCTGAGCTGGTCCTCAGCATCTGGCTCACTTTTCCATAACTTTCTCTTTCTGGGCAGGGGCTGGGCCGATTAAGATCAGTTGAGAGTCTGGGGCAACAAAAAGGTGACCCATAAAGCCTATCTTATTTATTTGCACATTATTTATATAGCTGGGGGCAGCAAATATCCGATGCCAGTCATAATGAAGAAAAAGCCAGAAGTTCCTTGAAGACTTTTAAGGTGAAATGCCTGCAGGAAGAAGAGAAGGTTCCCTAGATTTTTCATTTTAAAAAATGAAAATTTTATTTTAAAATAATGTTAAACTCCTTGGAGCTGCAGCTGAATATTAAATAGAAACATCTTAGAGAAATTTGCCTGAGAGCTATATAAATTCTAAACCATGAAAACAACACACTCAATAGAAAACTGTAAAAGAGAAAAGTGATAAGTTTGCTTTATCAAAGAAACAAAGCATTTTCCTCCAGGGAGGAAGGAAGCATGATGGGAAATCTGTAAACAATGGACTTCTGAGAAATTTCATGTGTTTTCTTAAAAACAAAAATAACAACAACCCAAACTCTATGGTATTGACAAGGGACAAATGTTCACGGTATTGAGATGGGACAAGGGCTTTCCTACCTAATAGTACACGGGCCCTGGGATATTTCCAAAAGGCAAAATAGTCCTGACTCCAACCTCTTCCTGGCATGATTTGAACAATCTTTGTCAGACACTGCCTTTCTCCAAATCTCTACCATGTTCCAGGCACCATGCTAAAATTCCTTCCTGTTGTCCCCGATCTAAAGCTAAACAATGAGGGGGGCATCTGTGGTGGTGATGGTAGTAGGGAGAGTTGGGGTGAGGCATGAGAGGGCACCTCTCTGCTTATTTTGCAATTTGTTGCTCTGCCTGCACTTTTTCCATCTGTGTCTATGTCAGCATGTCTGTTTCTGTTTTGTTGTTCTATTTCCCTGATTGTTTCTCTGTTAGTGTCTCAGTTTGTCCACACCTTTCTTTCTTTTGCCCTGTCTGTCCTTCTCTGTCTTGAACACTATCTGCATACCTGCTTGCTTCCTGTCTCTGTATGTCTCTCTCGGGTTCTGTCTCTCTGTTAATCTGTCTTTGTCCTCCTGTTGCTTTCTCGGTCTCCATTGTGCATTCTTTCTCTCTCAATCTCTCTTCTCCCTCCCCCCATCCCTCCCTTTCTCTGTCTGTTCATCTTACTCTATCTGTCTGTGTTTCTGGCTTTGTCTGCCTGCCTTCTGGCCTCTTTGTCTGTCTCTGACCAATAACCTCTGACCATCTCTTTCTATTTCTTACTCTCTCTCTGAATATCTGTCTCTGTTCAACTGCCCATATCTGTCTCTGTCTGTCTGTCTTTTGGTCTGGCTATCTGGTGCTGTATGTCTGCCTTCCTGTCTCTTTGTCAGTCTCTCTGCTACTCTGTGCCTTTTTCTTTCTGTTCATTTGCTTCTTTGTTTCTCTGTCAACTGTTTCTGTTATTCTATTTCTGTGTATGTCTCTTTTTGTTTCCCTCTTTGTCAGTTTGTTTCTACAGGCCTGTCTGTTTGTCTGTGCTCTGGCTATCTGTCCAATCTGTCCATCTGTCTATCACCCTGTCTGTGTCTGCTTGTTTCTTTGATTGTCTGCATATATTTATAGGAGTCTGAAATTCTGTCTCTTTGTGTAACTGATTATCTTCATATATTTTTTTCTCTCTCTTCTTCCCTCTGTATCAGTCTCTCTGCCTCTTTGTGTTGCTGTTTCTCTCTCTTTTGGTCTGTCTTACTGTTTCTCTCTCAGCTCCTCTGCTTCTTGCCTTTTAGTCTGTCACACAGTCTCTGTCAGTCTCCCTCTGTCTCTATCTGCTGTTCTCCCTCTCGCTTTCCTAATAGTCATTTGTCTGTCTGTTTCACGGTCTGTCTGTTGGTTTCTTTACTTTTTTCTCTCAGTCTGTCTCTGTTGCTTTTCTTTTCTCTCTCTCCTTCTCTGTATCTGTTTCTCTCTGCCCGTGTTGATCATACTCTGTGTATCTCACCACACCAGCCCTTCTCTCTGCATTCTTCTCTCCCTGCGTCTACATGTTCTGACTCTATCTCCCTGTCTTTTGCCTCTTTGTCCTTCTCAGTTTTTGTCAATATCTCACTCCATCTGTATGTCTCCCTGACTCTGCCTGCCTGCCTATGTATCTGTCTGTTTATGTTTACCTTTTCCTTTAAGTCTGTCTGTCTGCCTGGCTGTGTGTGTTTCAGACTGTCTTCCTGTCTTTCTTTCACTTTTTCTATCATTGTCTTTGTCTGTTTTTCTTTCTCCGTGTTTTCCTCTCTGACTCACTCTCTTGGTCTTACTTTTTCTTCTCTATCTCTCTCTTTTTCTTTTTATTCACATGAGATTCATGTAACATAAAATTAACCATTTTTTGAAAGTTTATTTATTTAGTTTGAGATAGAAATGCCGGGGAGGGGCAGAGACAGGGAGAGAGAGCTGTCAGTGCAGAGCCTGATGCGGGGCTCCATCTCCTGAACCCTGAGATCATGACCTGAGCTGAAATCAGGAGCCAGGAGTCAGACACTTAACTGACTGAGCCACCCAGGTGCCCCAAAATTAACCATTTTAAAGTGAACAATTTAGTAGCATTTAATACCTTCAGAATGTTGTACCACCACCACTTCTATTTAGTTCCAAAGTATTTTCATCACCCTAAAAGGAAAGCTAGTCTTAAGCAGTTGCTCCCCATTCCCTCCTCCCTAGCCTGTCAACCACCAATCTGATTTCTGTCTGTGTAGGTTTGCCTATTCTGGGATATGACATATCAAGGGAATCATGTAACCTGTGAAACTGTGAATCTGGTTACTTCCATTTAGCAGAATGTTTTCCAGGTTCATCCATGTTGTAACACATATCAGTATTTCATTTCTTTTTTCCCCTTCTTTTATGCAGACTATTTTTCTTAGAAAAAGTTTAGGTTCAAAGCAAAACTGCCAGGAAGATACAGAGATTTCCCAAAGACTCCCTATCCCCACACAGGCATAGATTCCTGCATTATCAACATCCCCCACCTGAGTTCCATGACTAGAGTGGTATAATTTGTTATAATTGATGCACCTATATTGACATATCATAATCACCCAAAGACCATAGTTTTCATTAAGCTTCACTCTTGGTGTTGTACATTCTATAGGATTTGTACAAAATGCATAATGACATGCATCCATCATTATCATATTGTCAAATTGGCTTGTTCCACTTAGCAGCACGCATTTAAATTTCCTTCCTGTCTTTTCACGACTTGATAACTCATTTCTTTTGAGTGCTGAGTAATATTCCGTTGTCGGAATGTACCACAGTTTATTTAACCATTCACCTACTGGAGAACATTGTTGCTGCTTCAAAGTTTTGACAAATATAGATAAAACTGTTATAAACATCTGACTTGTTAGGATGGAGTGGTGATTTACAAGCTCTTCACATGCAGAATTGGACACTGGCAGTCCTATTTCCTTTCTTTTTATGGCTGAATAATAGACTATTGTAGAGATATAACACAATTTGTTTACCCATTTATCCATTGACAGACATTTGGGATGTTTCTGCCTACTAGTTATTGTTTATATTACTGTTATGGACATGTGTGTACATGTTATTTATTTGAGTAACTTTTCAATTCTCTTGGGTATATATCTAGAAGTGAAATTGCTAGGTCATATGGCAATTCTATGTTTAACCTTTTGAGGAACCACCAAACTTTTCCATAGCAGCTGAACTGTTTTATTACCTCCCTAGAAATTTAGGAGTGTCCCCATTTCCCACATCATCAAAGCTGGTTGATACTTTCCATTTTTTAGATTCTAGCCACCCTAATGGATACCACCTAATGGTGGTATCTTATGTTTTTGATTTGTATTTTCCTAATGACTAATGATGTTGAGTATCTTTTCATGTGCTTAGCAGCCCTTTGTTTATCTTCTTTGGAGAATTGTCTCTTCAGACCCTTAACCCATTTTTTGATTGAGTCTTTTTGTTGTTGAGTTGTAAAAGTTCTTTATATTTTCTTTATGCTAGATCCTTACCAGATATATAGTTTGCAAATATTTCTTCCCAGTCTGTTACCCCCCACCTTTGCATTTCATGCTTAAAAAAAATGAGATATATAGGGGCGTCTGGGTGGCTCAGTTGGTTAAGAGACCAACTCTTGGTTTTGGCTCAGGTCATGATCTCATGGTTCGTGGGTTTGAGCCCCACATCGGACTCCATGCTGGCAGTGCAGAGCCTTCTTGGGATTCTCTCTCTCCCCTTTCTCTCAAAATAAACTTTTAAAAAAAGAGCTTTTAAAAAATTGAGATATATAACTGACATATAACATTAAATTAGTTTCAGGTGTATAATATAATGATTTGATATTTGTATACATTGTGAAATGATCACTGCAATAAGTGTAGTTAACATCCATCTATTTTTCTCTCTCTTTATTTCTCTCTTTCTGACAGATTGAGTCTTTCTGTCTGATTGTTTCTGACTACTACTCTGTCTCATTTTGCATCAATCTGTCTCTATCATGTCTCTGTTCTTCTCCCTCTCCTTCCCCTTCTTCACTGTTTCCTCTCGTCTTCTCTTTGTCAGTTTCTATGTCTTCCTGTCAGTCTCCATGTCTGTCAGTGACTCCCTTTTTCTCACTATTTTTCTCTCCCCCCAGTCGTAGCTCATCTGTCTCTCTGTTCATTTAGTTGGCTCTCTTTATAGCTTTCCATCCACTTTTTGTCTTGTTCTGTGTCTTTCAGATCTCTCTGTGTTGCTTTATCTCTGTGTTGGTTGATTGGTCACTCTCTCTCCCTGTCTCTCTCCATCTGAATCTGTGTCTGTGTTTGCCTTTGTCTCTGTCTCTGTCTCCCTAAGTGTCTGTCTCAGCGTGCCTCTCAGTCTCCCTCTGTTGCGTTCTTTCCTACTCTTCTGTTTTTCTCTTTCTGGATCTGTCTCTTTGCAGTGTAACAGTGTCTTTTTTTCTCTTCTTGTTTCTCTCCTTGCCTATTTCTCTTTCTATTTCTCTCTCATCAGCCTCTTCATCTGTCTCTCAGTCTGTCTCATCATGTCTCTCCCCTGCTTCTCCAGTATATCTCTGGCCGACTATCTCTGTCTGTTTCACTGGCTATTTGTTTCCCTCTCTTACTCCCTATCTGTCTGAATTTTGTTTGTTTTTCTGTCTCCTGTGGTGTCTCTTTCTATGTTGGTCTGTCTCTGGCTTTGTGTACACCACCCCCTTCTCTCTCTGTCCTTTGTTCCTATCTCTCACTTAGTCCATATATTTTCTCTCTGCTTCTCTCTCTCTCTCTTCCTGTCTCCCACGTATTTCCTTTTCTCTCTGATACTCTTCCTCCACACTTTTCTGTCTCTTGGGCTGTCTTTCTCTATAAGTGTGACTCTCTTCTTATTTCTGTCAGGTTCATTCTGTCTTTTCTTGACACTCTCCCTCAGTTCTGTCTTTCCATATGTTTCTCTCTATCTCTTTAATTTCCTGCGTAGGGTCTCTCTCTCCCTCTCTCTCTCCCTTTATACTCCTTTCTCTCTTTGAAACTCTCCCTCATTCTATGTTTTCCATGTTTCTGTCTCCACTTCTCTTCCTGCTGCTCCCTGATGTCTCCGTTCCTCTTTCCTTTTCTCCCTTCTTTTTCTATCCCCCTGTCTTACGATTTATCTCTCTCTCTGCCTCTGCCTGTTCATCTCTCTTGATATGCTTCCTTCTAATTTGTCTGTTGATCTCTATAACTACCTGTGTTTCCCTCTGCCTTTCCTTTTCCCCCAACTGCCTGTTTCTATCTCTCTTTTTTGGTCTTCCTTCCCTGTCTGTCTATTCTTGCCTCTGTCTAACACTGCCCATTCCTATTCCTATGACTATCTATCTCTCTCTGGCCATTTGTCCATCTCTCTTTTTCCTTTGAAGGTGCTATGGAGATTGATATGGCACTAAACTTTTATAAAAGCTAAACTGTAAATCTCTTTCCAACCTCTGCCAGTTGAACACATATATCTCAGAGAAAGGACTTACAGCCCCTCACTTGCCCAAAATGCACAGATTATACTGATTTTCAGAAATATAAGTCCAACATGTCAGTTTGGTACTTTTAAAACACAGGTATAGACTAACTGTGCTATCTTTCAAGCACTGTTACTTATGTGTCCATTATTTAAAAATATAACAAAATCTATGCACCTTAAAGCATGTCTTATAAATCTTTCACTGAGTTTATATCTTTTTTAAAATGTTTATTTATTTTTGAAAGAGATAGAGCATGAATGGGGTAGGAGCAGAGACAGAGGGAGACACAGAATCTGAAGCAGGCTCCAGGCTCTGAGCTGTCAGCACAGAGATTAACACGGGCTTGAACCCAAGAACCATGAGATTGTGACCTGACCTGAAGTCACATGCTTAACCTAGCCACCCAGGCGCCCCTCACTGATTTTATATCTTAAGTAAGTTTCCAGAAGTCAAGAACATTGAGAAACTCTAATGAGAACAGAGGGTATGGGACTGATCACATAAAATATAGACCCTGAATAGACTGTCCTTGAAAATTACATCTTCACTGAAATATAGAGAAACCCAGAATTCTGCAGACTGTAATATATAAGAACAATCGATTTTTGCCTGACAGTCTAGATTGGTAATCTTAGGATCCAATCCCTAATCATAGGGAAATATTTAGGGGCACCTGGGTGGCTCAGTGGGTTAAACATCTGACTCTTGATTTTGGCTCAGGTTATGATCTCACAGTTGTGAGATCAAGCACCGTGTTGGCTCCATGCTGAGTGTGGAGCCTGCTTAAGACTCTCTCCCTTCTTCTCCATCTGCCCCTCTCCTGCTTGCAATGCTCTCTCTCTCTTTCTCTCTCTCTCTTAAAATAAATAAACTTTAAAAAAATTGTTTTGAAAGAGAGCACACGAGCATGTGCACATGCACTACCCGGGGAGGCGGTGGGGGGGGGGCGGCTATCAGCACAGAGCCTGATATGGGGCTTGAAGTCATGAACAGTGAGATCATGACCTGAGAGTTGGATGCTTAACCCACTGAGCCACCCAGGTGACCCACATTCAAAAATTATTTTTAAAAAATAAGGAAATATTTAGAGTCATTATGGAATAATGTCATTAAACCTCTTTTCATCTCAGAGTCTTTGTCTATAAAATAGGGCTTATGATCACAAATGACCTCAGAGAGTTGTTATGAAGAATAAATGAAATAATCCATGTAAAGCTCTTACACCAGAGCCTGGCATAGTAAGAGCTCCAAAAATATTAGTTATTATTACTTCTATTGTTGTTATTATAATAAATGTTGTGATTGTTATTATTATATACATATCTAAATACAAGTCTGCTCTCTGGGCATTTTTTCCTTATCTAAAAAATGAAGATGTACCTCTAAGATCATTTATGGTTCTATGGCTCTAGAATTCCATATGTCTCTGAGAACTAAATACATGGGGTCATATCTTAGATCAAGCTCCAAGATACAATTGTTTTTCACACCTAAGTTTTGTCACATCTGTCAGTTACAAAAGAAAGAAAAAAGCCATAAGGATAAATTTTTGATTTTCAAACATTTCTAAAGCCAACCTGACATCTTCAAACCTTTGCTTTCTCATTGACTTATTTACTTCTCACAGGATCACAAGAAAAAACATAAATTCTGGAATTTTCATTCTAATTCTTTCTCCAGTGTTGCCCATATCAGATAGCTGGGGTAGTGAATATTTCCACAATGAGACAAGAACTTAGATCACTTATTAGCTAGACTGTCATACTTTTTGATAGGGAGGGATATTGTACTTGGCTTCAAATTGCTATATTTGGATGTACTTTTCCTGGAAATGGTATTCATGGATGCTGTATCTTTCTTAGGATGCTGCCTATGAATGTTCTACCCTCCCTAGGAGTGCTGTCCATCGACATTGCCCTTTGTTTTGGAATACTGTATGTGAATAGTGTGCTTTACTTTGAATGGAATTTGTGGTTAAATCATCTTCCAAGTTAGGGACTCTTGAACACTGTTCAACAGTGATTTCTTTTTTGAAGCTGCTTCTCCTGTGTAGCTTCTGAAGAAATGTGTTAGTATATATCTGTATTTTACATTTCTGGTATTTTGGGTTTGTAACTTGACTACTGGCAAGCTTATTAGTACATTCTCCAGATTGAATGGATCTCATGCTTAAAATTGTGTTCAATAAATATAATCTCTTGGCATACTATTCCCATTTTCTGGATGGATAAGCTGGGAGGGGGGATCTAGTGGGAAAAAGGAAGAATATCAATCAGTAAATTGACCTTGGGCCTGAGACAACAGCCCATGGCATACAAATTCTAACTTATTAACTAGGGTAAACAATTGGCAATGGTTACTTCTGAAAAAAGATAAAAACTGCGGCAGCACAAAGCATTTATTCAGGCAAAAGCCATCACTTCCAAATGTCTTGGCATAATGTACCCTGCACTATGGTAAATGAATTTTCACCTTTGGAGGCATAATGCTACATATTTTTTTCAGAATATTTCCTATAACTAAAGCATAAAATTTCCCTACATTCTACAATAATTTTCAATTCTTTAATTACCCGCTCTTCTATTTTCTTCATCTTTAATATTTTCTTTGGAATGAGGAGGTCAAATTCTGGGTATATGGCAACATTCATCTATCCTTAATGTCTGTCTTATCTCTGCTCCCATAATCTTGCCAGTATTAGCACACTTGTGCTCATTCATACACATGCTTGCTTCTTTACAAATTCATGCCCTTCACCCCTGCAGCCATGCACAATGCATTTTGTTCAAGCTATACAGGTGAAAGAACAAAGTCATGTACAAAGGATTACTGGACTTAGGGGGTGGATCTGTATAATTTACACAACATATCTCCAGAAAAGATACAGCTAAATTCCTATACCTTCACATTCTCTGCAATAAGGTCAAACATGCAGCAGCAAAAAACCAAAACCAAAACCAAAACCAAAACCAAAACCAAAACCAAAACCAAACCAAACAAAAAACCCTGCCATGGCTGAGTTTTTTCATCCATGCCTTAAGATGGCCAGAGAGGAAAGGGTGGATTGGTCACCAATTTGAAAATAGTTCTGCCCAATTTCTGTTGTTTCAATTTTGCTACCACTGCTTTTCAGAATGGGGATTCAGTTGCACTTAAATGTCTTGACACTTGAGTGGTCATTCATTTGTCTTAACCTTTTCTTTTTAATTAAACTTTTAATTAGAGATAATTGTAGATTTGCCTGAAAGTATAAGAAATAATACAGATGGGGCACCTTGGGTGGTTCAGTTGTTTGAGCATCCAACTTCGGCTCAGGTCATGATCTCATGGTTCATGGGTTCAAGTCCTGCATTGGGCTCTGTGCTGACAGCTCAGAGCCTGAAGCCTGCTTCGGATTCCGTATCTCCCTCTCTCTCTGTTCCTCCCCCACTTGCTCTCTCTCTCTCTCAAAAATAAATAATCATTAAAAAATTTTTTTTTAAAAAGAAATAATACAGAGAGATACTGTATATCTTTTACCCATTTCCCCCCAATGGTAGCATCTTGCAAAACTATAGGACAATATATAACAACTAGGATACTGACACTGATGTGGTCAAGATACAGAACATTTCCATCATAAGAATCCCTCATGTTGCTCCCCTTTTTAACAATTTTTAAGTTTATTTATTTATTATTGAGAGTGAGAGCACAAACTGGGGAGAGGCAGAGAAAGAAAGGGAGACACAGAATCCAAAGCAGGCTCCAGGCACTGAGCTGTCAGCGCAGAGCCCAATGCAGGGCTCAAACTCACAAACCATAAGATCATGAATTGAGCTGAAGTCAGATGCTTAGCTGACTGAGCCACCCAGGCACCCCCCTCATGTTGTCCTTTAATAAACATACCCATTTCCATCTCGCACCCACTTCCTTCTTAACTCCTGGCAACCACCAATTTGTTCTCTATCTCTATAATATTGTAGTTTCAAGAATGTTATATAAATGGAGTCATATAGTTTGTATGTATAGTAAGTATATATTCCTTTTAGGATTGACGCTTTTTCCCCCACTCAGCATAATTCTCTAAAGATTCATCTATGTTGTTGCGTGTATCAATACTTTGATTTTCTTTGTTGCTGATTAGTATTCCATGGTACAGATATACCAAACTTAGCTTAACAATTTACCCACTGCAAGACAATTAGGTTGCTTGTAGTTTGGGGCTATTATGAGTAAAGCTTCTATAAACATTCATGTACAGGCTTTTATGTGAACATAAATCTTCATATCTCTGGGGTCAATGATCAAGAGTGCAACTGCTGTATTGTATGGTAGTTGCATCTTTAGTTTTTTTTTTTTTAATTTTTAATGTTTATTTATTATTGAGAAACAGAGCATGAGCAGGGGAGGGGCAGAGAGTGGGGGAGATACAGAATCTGAACAAAGCAGGCTCCAGGCTCTGAGCTGTCAGCACAGAGCCCCATGGGGGGCTTGAACCCACAGACTGCAAGATCATGACCTGAGCCAAAGTCAGACGCTTAACCGACTGAGCCACCCAGGCGCCTGGCATGTTTAGTTTTTTTAAGAAAGAACCAAAATTTTCCACAGGGGTTGTACCATTTTACATTCCCATCAGCAATGTTATTAGTGATTCATCCTGGACAGAATTTGGTATTGTCATGTTTAATTTTAGCCATTGTGGTAAGTGATATCTCATAATTTTAATTTGCATTTCCTTAATGGCTGATATTGAGCACCTTTTCAAGTATTTATTTTATATCTGTATATATTCTTTGATGAAATATCTGTTCATGTCTTTTGCCCATTTTCCCACTGGATTATTTCTCTTTTTATAGTTAGCTTTGAGAGTTCTTTCTATATCTTACATATTTATCCTTTGTTGGATATGTAGCTTGCAAAAGTTTTCTAAGTCTATAGCTTCTTTTCATCCTATCAATAAAGGGTTTCACAAAATAAAAGTGTAGTTTTGATGAAATCTAATTTGTCAGTGTATCTGTTTGTTGATTGTCTCTGTATTCTCTAAGTAAGCTTTTTGCTTAGCCCTAGGTCCTGAAGTTTTTCTATTTTTCCCCAGAAGTTTTATAATATTACATTTTAAAATTAAGTCTGTCATCTATTTTGAATTAATTTTTGTATAAGAAATGAGGTTTAGATCTAGGTTATTTTTATTTATTTTATTTTATTTTTGCCTATGGATGCCTAATTGCTCCAGCACCATTGGTTGAAAAGATTATCTTCCTTCCCCTGAGTTAATTTTGCACCTTTGAAAAACCAGTAGAATGTATTTATGCGGGTCTATTTCTCTGTTTTCTATTCTGTTTTATTAATCTATGTAACTATTGCTCTACCAATACCACATAGTCTCGATTATTGTAGCTGTACAGCAAGACAATATTGGGTAGATTTTTTTCCTCCAAATATATTCTTTTTTCCCAAGATTGACTTAGCTCTTCTAGGGCCTATACATTTCCATATAAATGTTTGGATAAGCTTGTCTATGCCTCCAAGAATACCTTGCTGGAATTATGATAGGAATTGACATGAACCTAAAGATCAATTTGCAGATTATCAACATCTTTACTATGCCATGCCTTCTGATAAGTAAACATAGTGTGTTTCTTCATTTATTTAGGTCTTATTTGATTTCTTTCATAAGTGTTTTATAATTTTCAGCATATAGATTCTGTACATATTTAGGTAAATTTATACTTAAGTATTTAATTTTATTTGGATTATTTTTTTTTAATTTTTTAAAATGTTTTATTTATTTTTGACAGAGAGAGAGAGACAGAGCATGAGTGGGGGAGGGTCAGAGAGAGAGGGAGACACAGAATCCGAAGCAGGCTCCAGGCTCTGAGCTGTCAGCACAGAGCCTGATGCGGGGCTGGAACACGAGACCATGACCTGAGCCGAAGTCGGACGCTCAACCGACTGAGCCACCCAGGCGCCCCTATTTGGATTATTTTAAGTACGGTTGTATTTTTAATTTCAGTGTCCATGTGCTCATTGCTAATATATAAAAATATAGTCTATTGGGGTGCCTGGATGGCTCTTCAGCTCAGGTTATGATCTCATGGTTCATGGGCTCAAGTTCCATGTTGGGCTTCATGTGGGTGGTGTGGAGCCAGCTTGGGATTCTTGCTCTCTCCTCTCTCTCTGACCCTCCCCAACTCGTGCTTTCTATCTTTCTCAAAATAAATAAATAAATTTAAAAGAATAGTTCATTTATTTTATTTTTTATTTAGTTTTTAATTTTAATTCCAGTATTGTTAATACAGAGTTGTATTAATTTCAGGTGTACAATATACTGATTCAATAAAAATAAAGTTTATTTTTATATGCTTATCTTGTATCTTACAACCTTCCTGGACTCATGTATTAATTCTAGGAGATACTTTTTCTTTGTAGATTCTTTGCAATTTTCTATATTGATGAACATGTCCTAATAAGGACAGTTTTATCATCCTGATATGTATGCTTTTTATGTCCTTTTCCTGCCTTATTTCCCTGGCTAAAAATACTAACATTTTGTTGAATAAGA
Source organism: Panthera uncia (assembly GCF_023721935.1). Classification (NCBI taxonomy): domain Eukaryota; kingdom Metazoa; phylum Chordata; class Mammalia; order Carnivora; family Felidae; genus Panthera; species Panthera uncia. Next base: position 103,520,456 of record NC_064817.1, read on the forward strand.
GTGGTGAGAATGGACATCCTTGTCCTTTTCCTAGTCTTAAAGGAAAGCAATTCAGTCTTTCATCAGAAAGTATGATGTTAGCTGCAGGTTCTTTAGTAGATGCTCTTTATCAAGTGAAGAAATTGCCCTCTATTCCTATTTTTCAAAGAATTTTTATCATTAATGGTGTTTAATTTTTAAAATTCTTTTTCTGAATTGATTGATATGATTTTTTAAATTTTCATCTTCAGCTTGTTACTATGGTGGATCACATTGCTTGATTTTCAAATATTGAACCACACTTGCAGCCCTAAAATAAATTTCATGTGATTATGGTGCATAATTATTTTTATATATTGATGAATTTGGTTTGCAAATATTTTGTTAAGGACTTTACTGCTATATTCGTGAGGATATTGGTCTACACTTTTCTGTTTTGTACAGTCTTTGTCTCACACTGATAGCAGGATAATATTAGGTTCATAAAATCGACTGGAAATTGTTCTCTCTTCTTTTATTTCCTGAAAGAGACTGTGTAGAATTAGTGATAATTCTTCTTCAGAAGTTTGAGAGAATTTTCTGGGAAAACCACTTGGCCACAGAGATCTGATTTTGAGAGATTTTAAATTATGAGTTTAACTCATATTTTATATGAGTTTCATAAAAAATCATTTTTATATATAACTCATATATAACTCGTTTCATATAACTCTCCTTAAGAGTTATATGGCTAGTCAAATTACTTGTTTCATGTTGAGTTTTGTGTTTTTCTTTTTTTTTTCAATATATGAAGCTTATTGTCAAATTGGTTTCCATACAACACCCAGTGCTCATCCCAACAGGTGCCCTCCTCAATACCCATCACCACCCTCCCCTCCCTCCCACCCCCCATCAACCCTGAGTTTGTTCTCAGTTTTTAAGAGTCTCTTATGCTTTGGCTCTCTTCCACTCTAACCTCTTTGTTTGTGTTTTTCAAGGAAGTGGTCCATTGTCAAATTTAGGTGGGTATACCAAAATGTTGGTGTAGGAGACCCCAGCCTCAACCCTTCCAAAAGGATCAAAAGTTATATAGCTATCCACAATCAAAAACAGCTCTGGGAGAACTCTGGACTCCATTTAAGAAACTTCAGCAACACAGTGGAACAACAACAACAAAAACAACAACAAAACCCTGAGAATAACCATGCAACAAGGGAATGTAGAAAAGTTTAATTTTGCCTGCATCATTCCATTCCCCAAGCCAGCATTGCTTAGTGCCAAGAGGGCACACCCCAGCTAGAAAGAGCTCCCCTTGCTGGGAAAGAAATAGTGGGGATGAGCAACCAGCTATCCTGGCCTTTCAAGGCACCACATGAAGGACCCTCTTTGGTTTCACTCCATCCAGAGACTGGCAAAGCAGAGATGTACAGAGATAGCTAGGAACAAGGGAAAAAAAGCAGGGGCTACCAACACCAGCCACAAAACAGGAATGGCTGTTGTTCCCAGTGACCTGCTCTGCAGACAACTCAAACAGCTTTTGCCACTGAAGAAACGAAAGGCCAGCACAGTTGAGGTGAATCTCCTGTAGATTTCATTAGTTTAATTTTGTTTGATTATGCCACCTGCCTGAGTTTCTCCCTGTTCCCTCCCTCCCCTGCTGGAGGCTGAAACTTGCACCAATCACCAGCCTAGACTTCTACTGCCACAGGAAAGAAAGATGGCAGCTTAAATCCCCATGGCTGACCCCCCACTGCCATATGTGCATGCAGGGCTAGCCCCTCTAGCTGTGAACCTCATACCTCCAACCTAACACCTGACACCAGCCTCTACTAATGTGTACCTGTGGGGAGACTCAGAAGCCACAGTCGTACATGCTGACAGCCAGGGGCCAGTATGCATACAGTTGGCCCCAGCTGTTGCTCCTTTCCCTGGCCCCCCATCACAATATTTGTGTTTGAATCTGGTTCCTACCATGATATAGGCACCTGTAGCTGGCCTCTGCAGCCAAGTGTGTGTATACTTCTGGCTCTGGCCACCACTGCTTCCTCCCATGGTCCCTAGATGCTGGACCTACAGAAGCCACCGAGGACCCTGACAGCCCTTTCACCCTCTGCAGACTTCTACAGCACTTGTCAAGGAACACAAAATTGTCAATGCTGTGACCTTAGTGAACTGAGTTGATAAGTCACTTTGCCCCTTGGACCCTGAACCACCACAGGCCCCCACACATGGTTCCCTGCACCACTAGACTTAGGGTCACAATCCAGCTTGCCCCCATTTTTCACTCATATTCAAATGCACAGACATCTATGCAAGGACACTGGGATATCAAAAAATCAGGGAAACATCACCAAAGGGGCACAGTAACCTTCAAATAACTGACTCTAAAGAAATGGAGTTACATAAATTGCCCGAAAAAGAATTTAAAATAATTGTTCTAAAGATTCTCAGAGAGCTACAAACAAATAAATGATTCAATTAAATCAGGAAAACAATATAAGAACAAAATGAGAGGTCAACAAAGAGATAGAAAACATAAAAAAGAACCAGAGAAATTTTGGACCTGAAGAATACAATGACTGAACTAAAGAATTTCATCAAGAGTTTCAACAGTAGACTGGAACAAGCAGAAGAAAGAAGCAGTGAGATTTAAGACAGATTATTTGAAATTATGCAGTAAGAAAAGCAAACAGAAAGAAACAATGAAAAAGAATAAAGAAGATCTATCGAACATTTGGAACACCATTGAAAGAAATAATTTTACACATAATTGGAGTCCCAGAAGAAGAGAGGAAGAAAGGGGTACAAAGATTACTTAAAGTAATGACTGAGAGCTTCTCAAACCAGTGGGAAATTTTGGATATCCAATTTCATGAAGTTAATAAGTTATCCCCAAATTTCCATCCAAAATGATCTTCTCTAAAACACATTATTAAAAAACTATCTAAAATGAAGACAGGGAGAACTTTAAAAGCAACAAGAAAAAAAATTCTCTCATACAAGAGAAAGGCTATAAGCAGATTTCTTAGCAGAAACTTTGCAGGCCAGGAAAGAACGTGATTATATATTCAAAGTACTGGGGAAAAAAAACCCTTTGAACAAAGAATACTGAGCAAAACTGTCCTTCAGAAATGAAGGAGAGATAAAGACTTTACCAAATGAAAAAAACCTGAGGAAGTTTGTCACCACTAGATCTGCTTTACAAGAAAGGATGAAAAGAGTTCTTCAAGACAAAATACAAGTACACAAACTAGTAACATGAAAACATATATGAAAATGTACCACACACTGGCAAAAGTAAGTATGTAGTCAGATTCAGAATAATCTAATATTGTGATATGGTGTTGTGTTAATCACTTAGCTCTAGTATAAAGATTAAAGGACAAAAGTATTAATAATAGTTAAAATAATGATAGTTAAACTAGTTAAAATAGGGGCGCCTGGGTGGCTCAGTTGGTTAAGCGTCCGACTTCGGCTCAGGTCGTGATCTCGCGGTCCGTGAGTTCAAGCCCCGCATTGGGCTCTGTGCTGACAGCTCAGAACCTGGAGCCTGCTTCTGATTCTGTGTCTCCCTCTCTCTCTGGCCCTCCCCCCATTCATGTTCTCTCTCTGTCTCAAAAATAAATAAAAATTAAAAAAAAAAACTAGTTAAAATAGCTATAAATACTTAGAGTTAAAATAAAACTACAATAATTTGTTAATGGATACACAATATGAAAACACGTAAAGTTTTATGTCAAGAACATAAGTAAAAGGAGAGGGTTTTTGTATGAGATAAAAGTTGTTATCAGCTTAAAACAGACTGTTATATCTATATGATGTTTGAAGTAAGCCTCAGAGTAACCACAGAACAAAATCCTGTAATAGATACAAACAAGATAAACAGAAGGGACTCAAATATACCATCATAGAAAGTCATCTTCACAAAGGAAGATAGCAAGAGAGAAAGAAAGGAGCAAAGAAACTATAAAAGAATCAGGAAACAATGAACAAAATGGCAAGAGTAAGTCCCTACCTACCAATAATTACTTTAAATGTAAATGGACTAAATTCTCCAATCAAAAGATATATAGTGGCTAAATGTGTTAAAAAATAAGACCCAACTATATGCTGCCTATAAGAAACTAACTTGAGCTTCAAAGGATTGTGTAGGCTTAAAGCAAGGGAATGGAAAAAGATATTCCACATAAATGGAATCCAAAAGAGAACAGGAATAGTTAGATCGGATAAAAGAGACTTTAAGTCAGAAACTGTAAGAAGAGATGAAGAAGGTCATTACATAATGATAAAGAGGTTAATTCATCAAGAGTATATAACAATGGTAAATATATATAGGCTCTCAACATTGCAGCACCCAAGTACATTAAGCAAATACTAACATTTGAACAGAGTAATAGACAACAATACAATAATAGCAGGGGCCTGCCATACCACATTCGTAAGTTCTGATAGATCATCTAGACAGAAAATTAACAAGGAAATAATGAACTGAGCTATGCTTTACAGCAAATGGACCTAAAAGACATATACAGAACATTTCATTAAACGGCACCCGAATATACAACCTTTTAAAGCACACATGGAGCATTCTCCAGGAAAGAACATGTGTTATGTCATAAAACAAGTCTCAGTACATTTAAAAAGACTGAAATCACATCAAGTATCCTCTAAACCCACAAATATTCCATGAAAATAAAAATCAATGACAGGAGGAAAACTAGAAAATTCACAAATACATGAAAACTAAACAACACACTCCTAAATAACCAGTGGGTCAAAGATAAAGTCAAAAGGGAAGTAAAAAAAAATCTTGAAACTAACAAAAATGGAAACATAACATATCAAAACTTATGGGATACAGCAAAAGCAGTTCTAAGAGGGAAGTTTACAGTGATAAACATTTACATTAAGAAAAAAGAGCTAAAATAGGGGCACCTGGGTGGCTCAGTCAGTTAAGTGTCTGACTTCGGCTCAGGTCATGATCTCACAGCTTGTGACTTTGAGCCCCGTATTGGGCTCTGTGCTGGCAGCTCAGAGCCTGGAGCCTGCTTTGGATTTTGTGTCTCCCTTTCTCTCTGCCCTACCCTTGCTCACACTATGTCTCTCTCAAAAATAAGTAAACATTAAAAAATTTAAAAAACAGAGCTAAAATAAAAAGCCTAATTTTATACTTCATAGAGCTAGAAAAATAAGAATAAATGCAGTCTAATGTTAGCATAAGGAAGGTTATAAGAAGATCAAAGCTTAAGTAAATGAAATACACAATATAAAAACAATAGAGATGATCAGTAAAACTGAGTTAACTTTTTAAAAAGATAAACCAAATTGGCAAACCTTTAAGTAGACTAAGAAAAAAGAAGAGAGGGCTCAAATAAAATTAGATATGAAACAGGAGACATTACAACTGATACCACAGAAATAAAAAGGATCATGAGACTATTGTGAACAATCATATGCCAATAAATTGTACAACATAGAAGAAACAGATGAATTGCTAGAAACATAGAATCTACTAAGACTGAATCATGAAGAAATGAAAAAACAGAGCAGACCAATAAAAAGTCAATTGAATCAGTAACAAAAACCTCTCAACAAAGAAAAGCTTAAGACGAAATGGTTTCATGGGTGTATTCTACCAAACATTTAAATAAGAATTAATGTTAATTATTCTCAAATTCTTCCAGGAAATAGAAAGGAGGGAATACTCCCAAACTAATTGTACAAGACCAGCATTATCCTGATAGCAAAGTCAGGTAAGGTTACTACAAAAAAAGAAAACTACAGGCCAATATGGCCAATATCCCCAGTGAATACAGATGTAAAAATTCTCAACAAAATACTAGCAAATTGAATTCAACAGCACATTTAAGGAATCATACACCATGGGTGCAAGGATAGTTCAATATATGCTAATTAATAAATGTGATACACCACATTAAGAGAATGAAAGACAAAAATCATATAATCATCTCAGTAGATAAAAAAATAGATTTGACAAAATCCAATATCCTTTTATTATAAAAATTAATAACAATTGGGTATAGAAGGAACATACCTCAACACAATAAAGATTACATATGAGAAGGCCACAGCTAACATCATACTCAACAGTGAAAGGTTGAACTCTTTCCCTCTAAAATCAGAAGCAAAACAAGGGTGCCCACTCTTACCACTCCTATTCAACATTGTACCGGAAGTCCTAGCCAGGGCAATTAGGCAAGGAAAGGCATTAAAGGCATCTAAATCAGAAAGGAAGAAATAAAACTGTCTTCATTTGCTGATGACATGACATACATATCCTAAAAGACTCCACTAAAACACTGTTAAAACTAAGAAACAAATTTAGTAAAATTGCAGGATACAACATTAACATATAAAAATTAATTGTATTTCTATACATTGACAATAAACTATCTGAAAAATAAATGAAGAAAACAATCCAATTTATAATAGCACTGAAATTAATAAAATACTGAGGAATAAACTGAACCAAAGAAATGAAAATTCAATACACCAAAAATCATAGACATTGATGTAAGAAATTGAAGAAAACACAAACCAAAGGAAAGATACTTCATGATCATGGATCAGAAGAGTTAATATTTTTTAAATGGCCATACTACCTAAAGTCATTCATGGATTCAATGCAATCCCTATTGAAATTCCAATGGTATTTTTCACAGAAATATACAACCTTAAAATTCATATGGAACCTGAAAAGAACACAAATAGCCAAAGCAATCTTGATAAAGATCAAAGCTGGAGGTACCATATATCCTGACTCCAAACTACATTACAAAGCAATAGTAACAAAAGTGGCATGGTGCTGGCACAAAGAGACACAGAAACCAATGGAACGGAATCAAGAGTCCAGAAATAAACCCACGCATATATAGTTAACTAATGTTTGACAAGGGAGCCAATGATACAAAATGGGGAAAGAACAGTCTCTTCAATAAATGTGTTGAGAGAATTGAATATACACACACAAAAGAATTCAATTGGATCCCTATTTTATACCACTCATTAAATTAACTCAAATGGACTAAAGATTTAAATGTATGACCTTAAACTGTAAAACTACTAGATGCAAACATACGGACAGAGCTCCTTCACATTGGTCTTGGCATCAATTTTTTGAATATGACTCCAAAAGCATAAGCAAGAAAAGCAAAAACAAACGAGACTACATCAAACCAGAACACTTCTGCACAGCAAAAGAAACAATCAGCAAAATGAAAAGGTAACCTATGGAACAGGAGAAAATATTTATAAGCCATCTATATGATAAGGGATTAATATCCAAAACATATAAGGAACTCATAACGTTTTTTTTTAAAGTTAAGGGGTGCCTGGGTGGCTCAGTCAGTTAAGCATCCAACTTTGGTTCAGGTCATGATCTCAACAGTTCGTGACTTTGAGCCCTGTATCAGGGTCTGTGCTGACACCTCTAAGCCTGCTTCGGATTCTCTCTTCCCTCCTCTCATTGCCCCTCCCATGCTCTCTCTGTCTCTCTCTCTCAAAAACAAACATCAAAAAATAATGTTTTTTTTTTTTATTTTGGGGTGGGGAGAGAGAGAGAGGGCAAGTGCACACATGTACACAAGTGGGGAAAGGGCAAAGAGAGGGAGAGAGAGAATCCCAAGAAGGCTCCTTGCTGTAGTATGGAGCCCAACATGGGACTCAATCTCACAAACCATGAGATAATGACCTGAGCTGATACTAAGAATTGAATGCTTAACTGACTGAGCCACCCAGGTGCCCCAGGAACCCATAATTTAATAGCAAAAGAATCCAAAGAATTCAATTAAAAATTCAGAGGGGACTCAAATAGACATTTCCCCAAAGAAGACATGCAGATGATCAACAAGTATACAAAACATTTCTCAACTTCACTAATCATCAAGAAAATGAAATCAAACCCACATGAGATATCACCTCATACCTATCAGAATGGCTATAATCAAAAAGAGAAGAGATAACAAATGGTGGTAAGGATGTGTAGACAAGGGAGGTCTGGTGCACTTTTGGTAGTACACACACACACACACACACACACACACACACACACACAAACACACTGAAATATTATTCTTCTACAAAAAAAGAAGGAAATCCTAGTATTTGAGGCAATGTGGGTGGACCTTGAGGGTATTATGCTAAGTGAAGTAAGTCAGACAAAGAAAGACAAATACTGTATGATCTCACTTATTTCACTTACATGTGGAATCTATAAAAGCTAAACTATTGAAATAGTAGAATGTTGGTTGTCAGAGGCTGAAGTGTGGAGGAAATAGGGAGATATTTGTCAGGGGGTAAATTCTTTCAGTTATAAGATGAATAAGTTGTAGGAATCTAATACAGCATAGTGACTATAGTTATCAGTACTGTATTATATAATTGAGTACTGTATATACAATTGGGTAGAGCTTTCACATTCTCCCCATAACAACAGCAACAACAACAAAATGGTAAGTGTGTGAAGTTTTAACTAATCTTACTGTGGTGTACATTTCACAACACACGTGTGTATCAAATCATCACATTTTGCACTTTAGATTTACACAATGTTAATATGTCAATTATACCTCAATAAAGCTGGAAAAAATTTACATGGTCTGTAAAATTGTTCAAAGTATTATTACCTTATTAACCTTTTGATATCTGCAGAGTTTGTAGTGGTAGTCCCTGTTTCACTCTTCATATAAGTAATTTGCATCTTCTCTCTTTTTTCGTTTTTCTTTTTTTCTTTTTTCTCTTTTTTCCCTCTGTCCTGCTAAAGGGTTGTCAATTTTGTTGTTCTTTTTTCAAAGATTCAGTTATTTGTTTCAATGATTTTTTCTATTGTCTTTCTGTTTTCAATTTCATTGATTTCTGTTCTTTATTATTTCCTCCTCTTGATTTGTGTTTATTTACTCTTATTTTTCTACATTCTCAAGGTGGGATCTTAGATTATTGAGTTGATATTTATTTTCTTTTCTAATGTATGTATTTGGGGATATAAATTTCCTGTTCAGCACTGCTTTAGTTGCTTTCCACACATATCGATATGTTGTATTTTCATTTCCTTCAGTTCAATGTGTTTTTTAGAAAATTTTACTTGGCGGGCACCTGGGTGGCTTAGTTGGTTGACTGGGCAGCTCTTGATTTTGGCTCAGGTCAGGATCTCAGTTTCTGAGTTTCAGCCCCGCATTTGGCTCTGTGTTGACAGCACAGAGCCTGTTTGGGATCCTTTCCTTCCCTCTCTCTCTGTCCCTCCCCCTCTCATGCACTCTCTCTCTCTCAAAAATAAATAAAATCACAAAATTTTTACTTGGGACTTCTACTTTGACCCATGGGTTATTTAGCAGTGTGATGTTTAATTTCCAAGTGTTTTAAGATTTTTCTATTACCTTTCTGTTACTGAATTCTAGTTTGATTCCACTGTGGTTGTAGAACATACACTGCAACTCTTTTTAATTTGTTTTATGACCCAGGAAATAGTCTATCCTGGCATATGTTCTGTAAGCACTTGAAAAGAACATGTATTTTGCTGTTGTTGGGTGGAGTGTACTATCAATGTCAGGTCCTGTTGTTTGACAGTATTGCTGAATTATTCTATATCCACATGTATTTTTTGTCTAGTTGTTCTATCAACTCTTGAGAGAAGGGTGTTGAGCTACTTAACTGTAATTATGGATTTGTCTCTTTCTATTATCAGTTCTATTAGTTTTTGTTGCACATGTTTTGCAGCACTTTTGTTTGGTGCATATGCATTTAAGATTACTGTAACTTCTTGGTAAATTGACACTTTTGTCATTATATAGTCTCCCTCTTTTTTTAAGTTTATTTATTTATTTTGAGAGAGAGAGAGAGAGAGAGAGAGCGAGAGAGCAAGCGCACACATGAGCAGGGGAGAGGCAGAGAGGGGGGAGAGAGAATCCCAATCAGGCTCCTCATTTTCAGTGCAGAGCTTGATGTGGGCTCAAACTCACATACTGTGAGAGCATGACCTGAGCCAAAATCAAGAGTCAGACGCTTAACTGACTGAGCCACCCAGGCACACTTGTCTCCCTATTTATCCCTAGAAATTTTCTTTTCTCTGAAGTCCACCTTATCTTTTATTAATATAACCACTCTTTGATTTCCTATGATTAACGTTTGTCCATACTATTGCTTACTGTGTTTTCTTTCCTTCTGATATTCCAAGGTTGCTTCTTTTATCATTTCTTTTCTGCTTAGGAAACTTCCTTTAGCTACTCTTTTACAGCAGTAATCACAAATTCTCGTAGTTTACCTTCAACTGAGAAAGTCTTGATTTCCCCTTCATTCCTGAAGAATATTTTCACTGTGTATAGCATTCTTCATTGATACTTTTTTTCTTTTGGCACCTAAAAAATACTGCGCTACTTCCTTCTGGCCTCCATGGTTTGCGATGTTAAATATATTGTCATTTTCGTTCTTTTTCTCCGGTGGATAAGGTATTGTTTTTCTGACTTCTCTCAAGATTCTTTTTCTTTCATTTTCATAAATTTAATTTTAATGTGTTTTGGTTTGGATTTCTTTGGGTTTTCTCAGCTTCTTCAATTTATAAGTTTCTATCTCTTGCCAAATTTGGTAAGTTTTTAGACATTATTTCTCCAGGTACTTTTTCAGCCCCACCCTCTTTCTTCTTTCCTTCTTGAACTCTGATGAAATGACTGTTACATCTTTTATTACAGTGCCACAGGTCCTTGAATCTCTGTTCATTTTTTTTTGTCACTTACTTCTCTATTATTCAGATTGGGTAATTACTATTGTTTTATCTTCCAGTTCACTAATTTTTTCTACTGTTCTTCCCACTCTGTTGTTAATCTAATCTGTGGAGATTTTTATTTTGGACATTTCTGTATCTTTCAGTTAAAAATTTCCATTTGGTTCTTCTTTATAACTTCTATATTTTTGCTGAGACTTTTTTTGCTGATGCTTTTTATTTTTTCACTTGTTTCAAGCACGTTCATAATTGCTCATTGAATTATTTTTATCATGGCTGCTTTGAAATCTTCATCAGACAATTCTAATTTCTCTGCCATCTTAGTGTTTGCATCTATTGATACTTGGTTTGAAAGCATCCTGGTTCATAGTATGATGAGTAATTTTCAGTTGAAGAGCCTGTATATTTTGGATATTATTCTAGATCTTATTCAAACCTTCTGTTTAATTGGAATTATTTAACATTATTCTAGCAGGGGGAAGCCTTCATTGATATCTGAGGGGGGCGGTCTCCTCATTACTAATGGGCAGGTGTATGAGTTCTAGCCACCCACATAGTCTCCACTGACACTTGGTGTGGGGTGGCTTTGTTACTGCTGGGTGATAATGACAGTTATGAATCTCTAATAGTTCATCTGACACCACAACAATGGGGAGAGACAGCCTTACAACTGTCAACTCTTAGAGAGGAGTACAAATCCAAGCATCCCTGATGATCTCCCCTGATATAGTGGGAGAGTGGAGGCAGGGTTGTGGTTCATTGCTGGCCAGTGGGGATGAAAATTCCTTGTCTTCTCTGACACTACACTGGTAGGGGTCCCTGATAGGGGTGTTGGAGTGCCTTATTGGAGGCTTATGAAGATGAAAATCTAGGTTTCTCTCTTGGCTGAGAATAGGTGGGAATGGGACCAGTTTTTCTGTCCTGTTTGGCTAGAGTAGAGCACTTAGCTATTGTCTAAACAAGTTTTCCATCTTATTAGGCTGCTCTTTGCTGATACTTTGGCTACAGAGAACAAACCTTTATTGGGCCTTTGTTTGTTTATTTATCTTTTGTCTGCACCCACTGATGGTTTCTGGGTTGCCTGTTTCTTTAGCCCCAAGTATGAGGCATATGAAGCAAAAAGAAAAACCCAGGGAATTCATCACCATGTCATTGCTCAGGTTCCAAATTCCCTAGATAGTTTGTGTTCTCCTCTGTATCTTTCAGGCTTTTTATGACTTTTAAAATATATAATATGCAGAGTTTTTAGTTGTACTTAGTGGGAAGAATAGGAAAAGGTATGTCTACTCCATCTTTTTGGAAGTAGAAGTCTCCCTATTTATCTTATATTTTAAGATGGTCATGCTTAATGGCACATAAATAGTCTAATATCTTCATTTTATCCCAGAAAATAGAGACTTAGAAAAGATAAGTTACTTATTTTATCTAAGATAAGGCCAAACCATGATATGAAGGCAGAGCTTAAACTAAACTCCAGGTCTTCTGGTTTCCCATTCTTATACTTTCCCCCCTGCAATACCCCATCTTTCATGCCATTACCATGTTTTCTTTCATATAATTTCAACTCCTGCTGGTACTTCGGTTTTTCTTTTTTCAGTTATGTACTGAATTCCCTAACACAAAATAATACTGAAATCAGACAACCACCTCCAAGTCATTTTTTCCCTACTATGACACTAAAAACTTGTTCTCCTATTCATTTGTTTAGTTTCTTAGATTCCACATATGAGTGAAATCATATAGTATTTGTCTTTCTTTACTTGACCAGTTTTACTTAGCATAATACCCTCTAGGTGTGTCCATAATGTCACAAATGGCCACATCTCATCCTTTTTATGGCTACATAATATTCCTGTGTGTGTGTGTGTGTGTGTGTGTGTGTGTGTACATACCACATCTTCCTTATCCAATTGTGTACTGATAAACACTTAGGTTACTTCCATATCTTGGCTATTGTGAATAATGCTGCAGTAAACATAGGGGTGTATATATTTTTATATGTTTTCAAATTAGAGTTTTCTTTTCCTTTGGGTGAATACCCAGTAGTGGCATTATTAGATCATATGGTATTTCTCTTTGTAATTTTTTGAGGAACTTCCATATTGCTTTCCATAGTTAACTTTTCTCAAATTTTTAATAATTTTAAATAAAATAAAATGGTAAAACAAAAGAAAACTTGTTCTGCTAAAAAGTTATAGTTCAGCTCTTTTGATGGTGGGAATAGTGGAATATTTGTGGCGGGGAATGAGGAGAAGTTACTATGTAAGGTCTAATAAATAAATAATCATACCTAACAGACTTCCAGATCCAGGCTAGGACTGCAATTTTTTTCTCTAACTACCCATTCATCACACACTATAATCTTCTAGCAGAGTGCCCTAATTCAGTACCATCTGCCAGTATTAGATTAGATTACTATTATGATTTTGAGTACAAAAGTCATAATATGCAGAGGTTAAAGATTTTTGGTGTTGGTAACATCCTAAAAGTACAGGTACAGAGTACTTATTTTTTTTTTTTAAAGCACAATTCAGTGAAAGAGGTCTCATGCATTTATAAAAGGTTAAAAACTCAGGAACTGTTATATTTTGAACATAGTTCTCTCAGTCATTTGGGGTAACCTCAGGCAAATTGATATTTCTAATTGTTAATTCTCAGGCACAACAGGAAAAGAATGATTGCTTGACAGGAGGCAAAATGAGGAGGAGTAGGAGGAAGAAGAAATGCCAGCAATGACAACAGCTATATACCCAGCTTTATTTTATATCAAAAGCACTGGGTTAAGTACTTTATTATTCATGTATTTATTTTAGGCTTTCAGGTACATACCATTGGATTAATCAGAACATTTCATTCCTGACATAGTCCTAGCACTGGTCCCCTATTTATTTAGCTAGTTACTTTTTATAATGTAATAAGCTCCTGCAAACTCACAGCCCAAAAATTAAAACTAAGACCTTGACAATAATCTACATCTAACTATAAAGATTCCTTCACCCACATCCTATATGCCCCCCACCTCCCAGCCAAAGACAGTCTCATTCAGCCATCATCCTGAGTCCTGTGTTTATTACACCTTTGTTTTTAAAAAATTAGGTTTATCACACCTATATGTAATATAAAAATGATATATTTTTATTTTATTTTTAATTTTATCAAAATATAACAATCCCTATGTAATATTTTAGGACTATTTCATCTAATATTATACTGCTAAGATTAATTCATATTTTTATGTGGGGCTATAGTTCATTTGTTCTGAGTGCTGTATAATTTTCCACTGCATGAATACAGCATACTTTATTAATCCATTATTTGTGTTGATGGAATTTAGGTCATTTTAGGTTTTTGTATTATGAGCTATGCTGTTATAAACATACTTGTACATGTCTCCTGTTATATATGAATAAGAGGTTTTCTCTTAATATTTATCTAGGAGTAGAATTTTGGGGTCATAGGGTATATGAATGTTCAGCTTTAGGAGATAATGCCCGAATATATTCCAAAGTCCTCTCAGCAATTTATAGATAGCATTCCCCCCTTATCCTTGAGAGGTATGTTCCAAGACCCACAGTGGATGCCTGAAACCATCAGTGGATGGTACTGAACCCCATATATACTATATCTTTTCCTATACATACCTATCTATGATAAGGTTTAGTTTATACATTAAGCACAGTAAAATATTAACAACAAGAATAAAATAGAACAATTATAACAATACACTGTAATAAAAGTTATGTAAATGTGGTCTCTCTCTCTCAAAGTACCTTCTAGTACTATACTCACCCTTCATCTTCTTGTGATAATGTGAGATGATAAAATGCCCATGGGGTGAGATGAAGTGAGGTGAATGACCCAGGCATTTTGATATAGTGTTAGACTACTATTGACCTTCTGATGATAAGCCAGAAGGAGGATTATCTGCTTCTAGACCATGGTTGATCATGGGTAACTGAAACCATGGAAAACAAAACTATGGATAAGGGGGGACTACTGCATTCCTACTAATATATAAGAAATCATGTGACTGTATCTTCTCCAATTACTTCACTGTCTAAGCCAGAGTTCATCATCTGAACCTAAGAACACAGAAGATTATTTGAGTGACTATCTCCTCAATTCTCTCAAGGATGGTACATAACTGATACCATTCTAGTACACAGGAAAGTAGTTAATTCTTTACATATAGTGGATGCCATAGGGCATTAACACTTTGTTCTCTTCAGTAACCTCAATGGAGAAAAGGTGATTGGTATTGTCACCTTTTACTTTTTTGCCAACATATTGACTATAAAATAGTGTCTTATTATGATTTGATTTTCATTTTCCTGGTTAATAATGGTGTTCAATCTTTTCATAAATTAATTGGCCATGAGTGTTTACAGTTCTGCGAAATGTCTATTCATGTCTTTTGTCCATTTTTCTATGGGATTGCTTGTGCTTTTAAAATAATTTTCACAACTTCTTCATGTAATCTTGATATCGCTTTTTGCCAGTTGTGTTTTGTGAATATTTTCTCCCAGTTTGTAACTTGTATTTTCTCATTCTCTAAGGTGTATTTTGATTAACAACATTTTAAATTATAAATAGTTAAATCTATCAATCTTTTATAGTCAATTCTTTTTGTGCCTTAAGGTATCTTTTTTTATTTCAAAGTTAGGAAATATTCACTGACATTTTCTGATAAGAGTTTTAAAATTTTGTTTTTGAAATTTATACTCTTAATTGATCCTGTGTATACTATGAGATAGGATTTATTTTTATCTTTTTCCATATGGATAACCATTTTTTAGCTTCATTTATTAAATAATCTCTACAATTTCCTACTGATCTGACATGCTACCTCTGTCACATATCAGAGCTCCATACGTATATAGGTCTATTTCTGGGCTCTCTATTACATTTGTAAAAATATTAAATTCATTATTTCATGCAGTTTTCATAAGAAGCAATCTAACATCAATTATTTCATGTAATCCATAAAATCACTCCATGAGGTAGATACTATTTTCTCCATTTTACAGATTTAGACTTAGAGATGTTACTTGTTCAAGATCAAGACTAGTTTATGGCAGCTCCAACCCTAAGACTCTAGAGCCCATAGTTTTAAGCAGTAATTAATACTGCTCTTATGCTACTACCTCATAAGGATATGGTGAAAGTCAGTAAATATCACAGACAGTAAACCATATATTTAGCTCTGTACTAACTACAAAGTGGTTTGAAGTAGGGTTGGGAGACTTTGCTTAAATGCCACTTACTCAGTCTTTCCCTAACCACCCTATTTAATTTGCAGCCCTTGTTCATCCTGTACTGTTAACCTGCTTTATTATTTTTTTAGGTAAGTAAGTACCTGAATTTATATATCCATTTGTTTATTTGTTTATTATGTGATTCACTCATTAGAATGTATGTTCAATGAGGGCAGAGACAGACATTGTTTTATTAACTGCTATATGTCTATCACCTAAAACAGTGCCTGGCACATAGGAGGCATGTGACAAGTATTTATGGAATGAATGGATGTATGTATGTATGAATGAATGAATGAACAAGATAAGCTTCTGCCACTGAAGAGTTGACAATAGAGTAGGGAATATGTTAGTTCAATAAAAACTATTAAAATAAAAATGTATTCATTTAGTACATTTACTGGATACCTACTTTGTGTATAGCACTGTGATGTGTACTCAGTGAAGAGTATAAAGATGATAAGGCATGATTCTTGCCTTTATGAACTTACAAGCTAGTAGAGTCTATGTGTGTATATAAATTTCTATAATACAAGACAAGAAACAGTAAGTAGCTACAAGAGGAACAAAATGCTAATTTGAACACAGGAGAAAGAATTTAATTCAGACTGGGAGATCAGGGTAAGCTTAATGGTACAGGTGGCCATGTTGGAGCTGGGCCTTGGCAATGTTTTCCTTCAAGTAAGGTGTAAATTGTGGAAGTTTTGTACATGTTTTTTCAGCCAAAGCTACTACTTGCAGATATCTTGGCATAATGTAACCAGCATCGTGATAAATAATTTTCATTGTGGGGAGCAAACTGGACTTTGCTTGGCTAAGAGAAAGGATATTCCATGCAGAGAGAATGGATTGAAAGCACAGGGCATGTTCCATCAAGAAGTCCAGTGTTGCTGTAACAAGGCTCTAGGGAGGGTGGCTGGTAGGAGAGGAGGCTGGAAAGATAGTGTGGCTGGAATTTGAAATTAAGAGCCCAGTCCATTTGAAACTTTTTAGGGACTAAGTGATATTGGAGGCAGGCAGGCCATCACAGGTAGTTATTTTCCTTTCCTTCCTTTATCACCTGCTGTCTTTCTTTTCTTTTCATAGCAGAGCACAGTGAAAAAGAAAGGAAGAACCCAGAGACCTGGGATTAAGTCACAGTTCTGACACTGAACTGTTGCGTGATGTTTGGAAACTTAATTAAATTAAAACTGGGGGAGAGGACATGTTTTAAAAACTACACATATATTCTTTTCCCTGGAAATATTTCTTAGAAGCTGCTCCAATTGGAATACCTGATTTCAGCCACCACTACCCTGTTACAAGGATCACTGCTGTAGTGCCAAACAGATACAAATATTGGCATATTGGTTGAGAATCACTGGACTAGATGATCTCTAAGTGCCCCTTCTTCCACGCTGACCCACTTCTTCCCACTACACCACTGTGTGTTCTGGTTCTCTTCATATTCCCACTTAAGCTTTCAGTATAACAGTGGACCCCCCCCAACCACCCTCTACAGGGGTTGTCTGGCACTTTTGGTGGTGCTCAGGGCTGCAAATTCTTGTCTTGGAAGAAAACTAGCCAAGAGTAGTCAAAGAAATCTGAAAGACTTGAGCAACTGTTCTACAAGGAAGGGGATAGAATGGCTGGGCTGCTGCTAATATGTAACAATAACTCAGGAGCTCTCCTGGAAGCAAAGCCTCCCTGGTCCTTTCAAAGAACAATTATGAGAAATGATGTGTGTATGTATGTTGTGAGAAGGGCAGGGTGCAGAGAGATGACATTCCAAATTGCAGAGCTATCCTTGAAAGTCTGATGCTTTAGAACTTCTCCAATGGTCTAAACCTCAAATTAAGCTTTGATGGAGGTAAGAAGGTAGGGTGTGGTGGTGGTGGTGGGGAAGATGATCAGTCCAATATTCATGATCATTTTTTTAACTGACCTCCTCTTTTTTTAATTTTTAAAATGTTTTTTAAATTTATTTTTGAGAGAGAGAGAGAGAGAGAGAGAGAGACAGAGTATGAGCGGGGGAGGAGCAGAGAGAGAGGGAAATACAGAATCTGAAGCAAGCTCCAGGCTTGCAAGCACAGAGCCCAATGCAGGGTTTCAAACTCACAAACTGCAAGATCATGACCTGAGCCGAAGTTGGACACTCAACCGACTGAGCCACCCAGGCGCCCCTAAGCTGACCTACTCTTGAGAAACTTAAATTGCATACAAAAATGAAAATGTACCCTCAGCATGAAGCTCTACACAGTATAATTATCAGAACAATTGTTTATGGAGTTAATTTTAAAAATACAATACCAACATTGCCTATTTCATAATCTAGGGGAAGCATTTTCTTCTCAAACTATGTTCAGTATGCAACAGGAAGCCAATTATCACCCCAGAACATTTCTCAGTGAAGAATGTGTTATTCCTTATGACACAGCTTAAACAGGCTTAAAGCCCTAAATTCAGTATTTTCTCTTATTTCTACCATTTAAACACCCATCAATCCAAACCAAAATTGTTTTCACCATTTCATATCCTAAAGGTGTCACTGACACTTAGACAAAGGAAATTTTCAGAAAAGACAAGGCATCTTGTTTTGCTTACTTGTTTTGCTTACCACCTTTTCCTGAAAACAGAGTATAATAATGGGGTTCTTGAGAGAAAAATACAGGAAACAGGCACTGTTTCCAGGCACCAGGAAACCAGGGTGAATTTAGTTTTATTGGTTTTAAGAAAACTTAGTAATTCTAACTAAAAACTAACCAATATGGTCCCTTTAGTATTCATAGGGATGTGTTTTTCATCAATGGAAGGGAATAATTTCTATTTACCAGATGTAGGCATATTATGGATAACAGCCAGGTCTTATTCATCTCTCATTTTCTGCTAGAAATTAGCATGTTCATTTACTCTTCCTTTCAATATCACCTGACACACAGTAGGCATCCAAAAAATGTTTGCCGAGTAAACATATTAGCATATTATTTGTTTGCAATTGTCTACTGCTGAGTATGCTTTTAAACTGGTTGCATAAGTAGGCTAAATACTATCTGACAGTCTTTAAAATTTGATTAGCAACATTTTTTATTTCTCAGATTCAACCAATTTTTTATAGTCCTAAAGAATATGGGTGGGAATTTAAGAGATTGTCCATGTACCAAAAGCAGCATCTCCATTTCCCTTTATAGACACCAGACAGAACTTTTCCAGACCTCCTTCTGTGTAACCAAATACTTTCAAGTGGCAACCAAACATTCCAAAGTACCCAAGCTGTCTGAGTGTCATAGTAGAAGACAGCTGGGGATACGGTGTTGAGAATGATCAGTGTTTACACCATATTCACATTCCCTTTAGCACATACCAGATTCCATAGCTAAAAGGCAGGTGTGTCCTGCTACCCTATTTTTTACTTCAAAGAACACCTGGACCCTGTCTGGAATACAGATCAAGAACTGTACTGCCAACCACTATAGGCGGAATGATTAAATTTTCAGACTTTATAATTGCGAAACCATGTTTTGACATATGTACTTGTACTTTTGGGGACAATGGGTTGGAACATATAACACTGACGCTGCTCTGAAAAATCTAGAATATGTGGTTTTCCATATTTACAGCACAGACAACAGAATCTACAAGAAGGAAATAACTTTATAAAATAGGTTTTATTTGAAAGAACAGAACATAAACAATGTTAAAATACATGGGAAAACATTTGCAACACAATAAACAGAAAAAAGATTAATTTCTACGACATAAAAGAACACTTACATGCCCAAAATTAAAAGGCAAACAACAGTAGAAAAATGAGCAGAAGATATCAGAAATGATTTATAAAAGAAACACATTGGATTAGTAAATTCGAAAATGATGCTTAAACTCATTACTCATTAGAGAAATGCAAATTAAAGCAAAAGGGGTTACAAGTTTTCACCCATCTAATGGGACAAAAAGTCATAGGATTGATAACGTGTACTGGCAAGAAGAGAGGAAATGGCTCTCTCAACATCTCGGTTGGGATGATGACTTGGTGAAGCCTTTGTAGAAGTCATGATAGAATCAGCCATCAAAATGTATAAAACCCAAAATATATAAATAATTTATATAACTTAATACCAAAAATACCTCCCCAAAACACAATATGACTACACAACGGGCAGAGGACTTGATTAGACACCAACAAACACATGAAAAGATGCTCAACATCACTCATCATCAGGGAAATGCAAATCTAAACTTCAATGAGATATCACTTCATACCAGTCACAATGGCTAGTATCAAAAGACAAGAAATAACAAATATTGGTGAGGATGTGGATAAAAGGGAACCCTCCTGCATTGTTGGTGGGAATGTAAATTGGTGCAGCCACTGTGGAAAACAGTATGGAGATTCCTCAGAAAATTAAAAATAGAAATACCATATGGTCCAGTAATTCCACTATTGAGCATTTACCCAAAGAGAAAGAAAACACTAATTTGAAAAGATATATGCATCCTCATGTATTGTAACATTATTTACAATAGCCAAGATATGGAAGCAACCTAACTGTTCAATGATACATGAATGGATAAAGAACATGTGGTGCACGCGCACGTGCACACACACACACACACACACACACACACACACAGAGTGAAATATTGACTCAGCCACAAAAAAGAATGAAAAGTTGCCATTTGTAAAAACATGGATGGACATAGAGGGGGTATTATGCTAAGTGAAATAAGTCAGAGAAAGGCAAATATGATATGATTTCATGTGGAATCTAAAACAAAACAAAACAAAACAAATGGACAAACAAAAAAGCAGAAACAGTTCCATAAATACAGAGAACAAACCAGTAGTTGCCAGAGGGGAAGCGGTAGGGGGATGGGCAAAATGGGTAAAGGGGAATGGAAGGCATGGGCTTCGAGCTCTGAATGAGTCACAGGGATGAAAGATACAACATAGGGAATATACTCAATGACACTGTAATAGCGTTGTATGGTGAGCACAGCGTAATGTATAGAGTTGTGGAATCACTATGTTGTACCTGAAACTAATGTAGCATTGCATGTCAACTTTACTTCAATAAAAAAATGAATTAAAAACAATGTACAAAACCCTTAACACTCCAACTCTGCAATCCTACTCTTTCAACTTTATTCTAGAGTAATACCTGCTCACATGTACAGAGAAACGTTTGTGGATGTTCCTTACAGCACTGTTTATGACAGCCAAAAGATAGGAGTAATTTAAATATCCATAAACAGGAAGATTCCAATAGTAAAGTTTCCAATCTCAGACATGACCCAACAAGCAGTTACTAAAAAGAGAGAAAACCAGGACAGATGTTATCCTTGGTGGGGAAGTAAATGACTGGAAAAGGGCATCAGAATCTTTGTGGTGCCAGAAATCATCTGTGCCTTGTTTTAGGTGCTGGTTATACAAGTGTCCTGTTTGTGAAAGTTCATTGTTTGATATGTATAATTTTGCATTTTTATGTACTTCGATAAAATATTTTTTAAAAACAAACAAACAAGATTTGGGAGACCCCATACTTTCAGTGGAGAGAGGACTGTATTAGGAAGAAGTTCGGAGTTCCAGCTCGTTTCTGCCCAAACTAGTTTGAGACCTTGTGCAAGTCACTTGGACTGAATTGAAGTTGACTCACTTGTAAAAGCGGGGTAATCATATTTGGCTAATAAGATCGAGAACTGGGCCCAGTGATTTTCAGATCTTTTAAGTTAACTCTAAACTGCACATACTTCACTTTCCAGGGCTATTTCAAAACTCTTCCAACCTGTCTGTCCAGTTCTAGTTCTGCCCCTTTATAATCCACAATAAAAACACTTTGGTTGGAGTATCTTTTGGAAGTACAACTCAGATCATGTCACTGCCTTCTTCAGAAATCTTAGAGAGCAGTGTGGGACATGCTGCAAAGTGCACAGGACCCATCATCTAAAACCTGGGTCTGAATAGCTTACTGGCTGTTTAATCTTGGGCAAGCCATTGAGCCTCTGATTCTCCACTACCTGATGTGTAAAATGAGACTAATATTGGGACCTTCTTCACAGAGTTATGTAGAAAAGAGTTTCAGCTACTGATGTGTTAAGTTCCAAGTCACACTTAACTTCATTAGCTAGGGTTCCAGAGTTAAAGGCAGAGAATCAAGTTCCTTAGATACTTTTATCTGACTCATTCCAATAAACATAGAGAACACTTCTGGGCAGCCTGAGCTTCAACACAAAGTTCTCCAACTGACCAGCTGTTTGACAGGAGGACAAAAGGTAAAAGGTATCTTTGCACGTCATGCCACAGAAAGAGTGGCACGTCATGCCACAGAAAGAGTGGCACCTCATGGCAAAGGACAGCAGTCTTTATTGACGGCCATCTCCAGCCTGGAAGATCTGTAGGCCCCTCTGCACACACTTAACATTGGTAATAACTGCTTAACAGAGATCTGGCATAAAATCAAGAGAAGCTAAGTCTTGTGGTTACCCTGCTGAGATAATTTAGTATGCATTAGTCAATGTTTTTCAGGCTGTTCCTCCTAGATCAGGGTAATTATGGAGAGGAATAAAAAAGAACAGATTAGAAAATAGCTTGCCAGTAGAACCACTCTATTTGTATGAGAGGATATTTAAATCAGCATTTGAAAACAGTACGTAGTTATGACTTACTTGTTTCCTGCTCAGACTTTATGCCAAGTTCTGAGGCAAATCAGCATTTAGCATTCATCTCAGGTGGAGAGCCTGGTCCCTGTGGCTTGTCACACAAGCCTCTTAAAAGCTGTATCTTGCCAGATACAAAGGCCACTCGTCTTGGGAATGCCCTTGACATTAAATAAGTTGCATGATCCCCAGGAACTAATTTTGGGGAAAGATGACATATTCTCAACTTGGTATCTTCCCTTCTCAGTGAACACAACCAAGCATCTTCTGAAATTTTACCTCCTTTCTCCTACTTCCTTGATTGACTAAAGGAACAAAGATGTCTTTGTTAACATCAACCCTGATCTGAAATAAAATTCCATGAAAATGTCTCCACTCTTCATCCAATTGTGTACTTGCACACAGTTCTCTACCTGGAATAGGTCCCAGCATATAAAAGCCACTCAGTAAATATTTGTTCTTATTTACTGAGTGTTCGCTGTAAGCAGCCACTCTTTCATAGCACTCAGCATAATTGCAAATAATTAGTTGTATAGTTATTTGCTTAATGACTATCTTCCTCACTAGCCTGTGAGGGTCACAGGCCAGGATCTGAGCCAGTATTATTCACAGCTGTTCTCTTAATGCCTCCCACAATGCTTCATACTTATTAAGACTAAATAAATATTGACTGAACAAAAGACCACCATGTACTAAGCACTATTTATTCAATTTCTCACTTAATCCCAAAACAACCTGTATACTTTGTATTATTATTTCTATTTTATAGGTGAGAAAACTGAGGCTCAAAGAGCTGCCATAACTTGCCAAAGGTCAAAGCCAGGAATATAAGTGTGTGCTATTAACAATTATGTTACCCTGTTCCCTTCTTTTTATTTTTTTAAGTTTATTTATTTTGAGAGAGAGAGAGAGAGAAAGAGAGAGAGCGAGCATGAGAGGGGGAAGGGCAGAGAGAGAGGGGGAAAGAGAGAATCCCAAGTAGGTCCCACACTGTCAGTGCAGAGCCCGACATGGGGCTCGATCCTGCAAACTGTGAGATCATGACCTGAGCCCAAATCAAGAGTCAGACACTTAACTGATGAGCCACCCAGGTGCCCCCTGTCCCCTTCTTTTTAAGTCCTGTTCTACTACTGACAGCTGCAACCTTGGAAGTTTTCCTCACTTTACTGAGCTTCAGTTTTCTTATCTATAAACAAAGGAGAAAATGATATTTATTTTACAGATTTGCTGTGAAGTTTTCTCGAGGTTATATATGTAAAGCACTTGTTTATAGACATTGGCATATATTCAATATTTAATAAAATTTGCTACTCCTGTACTGTTGTCACTGAATCAGATATACAGGAAAAAGTGATTGTAGCTTAGGAATGCTACCTGCTGAAACCTGCCCACCCTCCCCAAATAGTACATCCCATCTCAGCAGTTGTACATATCTATAATGGCTTTCTGTGCCACTCTCATCAGCCCCCTCACTCACCACATTCCATAAAACAGCTTGCATATGAAAGTTGCTTTTGTTTAAAATTCAAATGTAGAAAAAGCAAAATACTTTAAGATTAATTCTGTAACACAAGCAGTTGCTCAATGTGAGATACTGTAACCTACATGGCTTAAATGGAATAGCTCACATTATCAAGGAAATTGATGATGGGAAAAAAATCAAAACTGTCTCCTACCCCATTACAAGAGGGAATTTCATGGATTTTTATTTCCATGGATAATAAATGCATGTCAGGAAGTAGAGCAGAAAAAGAAAATTGCAAATTAGGCAGTCTATTCTTTCTGTGTTGCAATACCTAGTCAACATTTACACAATCACTTTATTTGCCACCTTTTAGTCTATTGCTTTCCTGTCATTTCCGTTCTTGGTAGAAGACTCTAGACATACTTTGTCATGGAATACTACAAGCGTCCAACATTCTGAACCACAGTGGTTCAGGAACACCTAGTTACTGTGATGCAGGATGAGTAGCTACATTGGTTCTTAAGCGTGGCTACATAAGTGGAATCATTTGGGGTGTGCTCTGTACCCTGAGGAAGCTCTGTTCACTTTATTAGAGACAGAAGGTAACCTTAACTCGGGGGGCATTTTGACCTGAGAGCCAGAATGTAGAAGTTAAGTCCTGAATAAGCACTTATATTTATTCTTAGTCATCAGATAAATCAATTCTGATTTAAATGAATAACACTGATGCTGGCCCTCGTCCCCATTTCCATTCTGATTCAGTTGATTCTGGACACTGATTCTGGAGCGACTTTGCCTGGGTTTGGAACTTACCTCCTGTATTTACTATTTGGACAAATTGCTTAGCTTCTCTACATTTAAGTTTCCTTATCAGTAAAATGAGGATAATCCTAGAGTTTCTGTGAGAATTAAATAAGCTGACACATTTGGAATATTTATAACAGTGTCTGGCATGAAGTAGATGTTCCACAGTATTAGCTAGAAGTGGTAGTAGTAATAAGGTATTTTAATTATTATACTTTGGGGTCACAGAAGGGAAAGGAAGACCTGTAGAGTTTGCAACCCCAGGTGAATGGCCATGCTGACATGGTGGCAGAGGTATTCTGTGTTTGAAATTCATGAAAATGAAATCTCTTCACTGTGAGGTACTACTTTGAGGCTAAGTCAAATAATAGAAGGTTGAGTTCCATCTAGAATTTGTCTTGATCTAATATATGGAGAAGTAAAACTCTAAATGTAACACCTGTAGGAAAACAACCCTATTTCTTTGTACCACACAGTGAACTCTCATTGCTAGTTTCCCTTGGCTTAAAAAAATTCTAATGATAGGACTTAGAAAAATCAAAACTCATGTTAATCTTCAAATGAACAGCAATTTTGGGATCGTGGGGGCTCTTGTCCTACTTGCCACCATTCTGTGGCAAGGAGGGAACAACCATTCAATTTGTGAGAGAGGACAGACAGGAGTACTAAAGAAACTTCCCGGGGCTTTCACCCATGCCTACTTGTTCCTGGGCACAGGAGAATTAATTTATTTGATTACTAAGATTAGAATAAAAATAAGTGTTCATGTAGGGCTCAACTTTTCCATCTTGGCTCTCAGGACAAAATGCCCTTGTGTTAAGATGATCTTCTATCTCTTACAAACCGAGCAGAGCTTAGTTAGGGCACAGGTGCTGTTTTCCAGTGGTATGCCCACAGACCCACCTTGTTCTTAATTTGTAGCTTCCACTGAATTGTGACACAGGCCATCACTCTCAATGACAGTGGCTGGAAAAGTAATCTGCTCTGCGGATTCAATCTGCCCCATAGGCGGACATCAAAGCAAACATTTGGAGTTGGAGATGGTAGGGAGCCTCATTAGGCCTTAGGCTTAAGCCATGTTCTTCATCCAGTTTTACTTATAATAGAGCTGATACAACATTTTATTCCTCACATGCCTTTCTGTGTTTGTTTTCAGTTTGATTCAGAACTGGAAGGAGAAAAGCCCTCACACTCTCAAACCCTAACAAGCAGAAGCAGTAACTATAAAAGTAAAAGAAGTAAAAATCTGACAGTTTTCAAAATACTTTCATTTAACAGATGTGGAAAGTGAGGTTTAAAAGAAAAGGCTTCTGTGATTTACCCAGGGTCAAAATACTACTAAGTGGCATGCCCAGTACTAAAATTACAATCTTTAGTATTCTTTTCACTACATGCCTGAGTATGTTCCTTTCTGTTATTAAGGCCAAGGAGGCCCATACAGACCCCAGGATCAAGGACAGTTGCTTTGGTAATGTTACCATTCTAACAGGAGAGGAAAACAACCTCCTCAAATCTTAAGAATCCTCTTACTCTGAAATTGAGCTATACCGATGTAAAACTGACTTTTTTCAGACAAGTCCTTACCTTGAAATCAAGATATTGAAAGAGATCCTTGAAATCAAGATATTGAAAGAGATACTTCAGAAAAAACTATATAACAATGTTTAAATCATAGATAAATATTATACATTTTTTTCCCATTTGGATAGAGTTTCCATAAGGGTGGGCTGGGATAGGGGACACAAACTGTCCCCTGCCAAGTAAGCAAAGGTCACAAAGATCTTATTCTATGATGTTCTGAGCTGCTACAGTCCAGCTCTACAGAGGCAATTTCCTCATAGGTGTTTCCCAGTCTCAAACTTCTTTTGTAGCTTGAGATCAAAGGGCCCTCCCCTGTGTAGCAGGTAGAATAAATATGGGATGTCATATACCACTGGGTTAGCTTGCTACAAATCCCGTAATACTATTAGCATGGGGGTAGCCAGCTCCTCTAAGGTTATAGATGCGCTTTCTGCAGTACAGATGAATCAACTGCATGCCACAGTCCTAACCAATTTGAAATGATTATATGGCTCTGGTAGTTCTGGTTCTGCCACTAATTAACCATATGACTTTATTTTATTTTGAGTTTATTTATTTATTTTGAGAGAGACAGAGACAGTGCAAGTGGTGGAGGGTCAGAGAGAGAGGGAGAGAGAGAGAATCCCAAGCAGGCCTCACACTGCCAGCACAGAGCCCTATGCAGGGCTCGAACGTACAAAACTGTGAGATCATGACCTGAGTTGAAACCAAGAGTTTGATGCTCAACCGACTGAGCCACCAGGCACCCCACTCTGTGACATTAGATACGCCTTTTCTCTTGGTCTCTGCTTCTTCCTTTGTGAAAATTATGGAGTTAGGCAAGGTTGCCTCCAACTCTAAAATGCTGTGATTCAACATCCGCCAATAGCCTTTCTATTACCAACACATGAGGCTGACTCACACTTGGTGTCTTCCAAGAGAAGTACTAAAAGCTTAGATACAATAAAGTCACAAAATCATTCCAAAGCCATTCTCATGGTGGGGTCAACTTAAGACAGATATATTTGCGTTTTTCTATCCTGCCTCTTTTGTACCACTTTCAATCTCCCACCCCCGTGACAATCCATGAAGATAAACACTTCACAATGAGTTTCTATCAATGTGAGAAAGACAGAAGTCAGCTTACTTTTGGGATCCTCTAGTTATCAACATATGGTTTTATTTCTTGAAGTTGTAATCAGATAAAAATGTCCAATGGACTAAAGAAACTGAGTAGGGTTGTTAGTCTTTTTTTCTTATTTTAATTCCATTTGAAGGAATAATAGGCTCTTCTTGCTTTTGGAAATATAATAATTCAGCTGACATGCTAGAAATACCAAACATGAAGATATAAAATGGTGGCATTTTCTCTCTTTAAAAACAATCAATGCTTTCATTTGTGGACTTCAAAGTACATGTGAAATAAAAGTCTCAGCCCTGTGAGTCTGAGGTAAATCAAAAGGCTGTTAAGTGTCATAGAAAAGTTTTCTGGTTCATCACCCCTCTTCTAGGTAAGAAAGGAAACAAAAGTACTCCCAAACAGATGAGTGCTTATCTCACTTTTATATTTCTCTCTCAAACAGGCTTAAGCAACTTCCCCGTAACAATTCATTCCAATATAATTCTTCCTTATGTCTGACTTGGTGCTGCACAGGCCCACTTCGTCCTATTAATCTCGCCTTGACAGTGCTAGAACTCTTCACTGTCTTTATTGTCAAGTCTCACTTTGACTTCCAGAAATTCTAAAGGAATACTTGGAAAATGAGTTAGGTGTCTATGATCAAGTTTAGATACTATCTGGAGGTCCTTATCATAACATTCCTGGAGATGCTAGTCCATCTTAGTCAAAATCATTTCTCCTCTCTGGTTATTAGCACTTCATCTCTAAAATGAAACAAATATGAAAATATATTAAGGAAAGAAAGAATTGCCATACTGATGCAAATTATTATTGAACAGAAGGGTCTTCCTGGAGATCTTTAACTCTTGGAGTTGGGATTCAGACGTTATTGCAAATGGAAAATGGTTGAGGATGCCTCTTTCTATACTGAGCTATTCATCACTCACATGAACTTTGAGAATAATACTACTCAGTACTGGGCATCATGTATTTAAGTGCAAACCTATCTTTCAGTACAGACCTATGAGAGAAGACAATGGAAACAGGAGTATGTCCACATCTGCATCATCACTCTGGTATCATAATTATCCCCAGGTTAGTTGCCTACTCTTCCAGAGAGCTGACATTTTCTTTTGAATACTAATGTGTCATGAGGTTGCTTAAAACAATGCATTCAATTTTAGTCATCATCTGATGGCCTTATTGACTCATGGATTCTTCCACTTTAGAGTAAGAGAAGAAGATTGGTATCTCCGCTTCTACAAGTCCAGGTGGATATCAAACAAGAAGGCAGTTGGCATCTTGTGGACAGTCATTATAATTTGATGAGATTTTAACAATCTTCTACTCTTTAGCCATGAAGTATCATCTGAATAAGTGGACTCACTGCAATTTCAGAAAATTTGTGCTACTGCACCATTACTCAGGAAACATTTCTACAAGGAAAAGGTAAAATTTGAGAGCAAACACACTCTAAAGAATGCTGAGATCGCCTTAAGATAAAAGCTGCAAAGCAGCCAGATCTACAAAGGAAGAGTTTGTGGTCAAATACTGCAGTGTTATCTAATCCAGATTACTGATCTACTTCACTGAGGAGTTGGGACAGGACACCCAAACTCCACCTCTGAGTTGTCCTTGGGCACTCATGAAATTTCACCTGGTAAAGAGGCAAGGATTCCATTAGGGCCAGGTTTTCTTTTCACAAGCACCTGGATCTGATGTGTGGCTTATCTAAGGATATAATCTTACAAATGTTTGGAGTTTGACCTTTAGGGTCAAGTGAGGAAGTCAATTGATCAATATGAGATACCAAGTGTCCAGTTTTATTTTATTTTTTTTAATTTATTTATTTATTGAGAGAGACACAGTGTGCGTGCACACACACACACACACACACACACACACGGTGGGCGGAGCAAGGGAGAGACTTTTATGCAGGCTCCACACTCAGAGCAGAGCCTGATGCAGGGCTGGATCTCACAAACCATGATATATGCATGACCTGAGCTGAAATCAAGAGTCGGATACTTAACCAACTGAGCCACCCAGGCACCCCAAAAGTGCCCAGTTTTATACACAGCTCTACTCTGGCAGTGATAAGAGAATAATAGAAAATATTAAGGCCAGGGTAAAGCAATTATTTATCCAGATACATGATCAATCAATAAATATTTCTTGAGCATTTATTGTGTGCAAGACACTGTATCTTTGCTAAAAGCCATTTTAGCAGGAGTCAGGGGCCCTTCCAATAATGGGTTAATGACTGAGTTAAAAGGCTAAGACATATTTACATGAACAGATAACAACAAGGTAATCTATAACCAGTGTCAAATGAGTCATATGAATATGACCACCAAGGAGTTTCACAGGTACAGATGAGCAATTCTAACTGATGATCCAGAAAGCCTCCTGAAGACGGTTGGATTTGTAGCAGGTACTTTTAGTTGGACAGGATTTTGACAAGTTAAAGGAGATAGAGCACACTAGACAAAAAAAAATGGCATGAGCAAGGTACTAAGTAGGTGGGTGCAATGCTGGTCTTGTAGCAGATTACCTTGGCTGAACTAGAAGACTTGTTTTATAGAGTAGCAGGGAAAAAAAAGCTGAAGAGACCATGGGATCTCAGAGTTTAGAGGCATCCTAGAAATGATCAAATCTGCTCACCTTACTCTCACACAAACACAGATTTCCTTAGTGTGCCACCAATGTTTAACATATATTTTAGTAATGGGTCTGGATTCCTAATATCTACAGGCATAACTGTGGCATAAGAGTTAGAGAGAGGCTTTGGAGTTAGAGGCCTGCCTAAACCACTTGCTAGGTGTTCATCCTTAGGTTAGTTTATCAAACCTTTATTTCTTCACCTATAAATGTGGATGATAGTATACTCACTGAAAGTGGAGGTAGGGAGAGAAAGGAGAAAGAATGCTTGAAGGAGACAGAAAAGGATGAGGAATCTGTAAAGTGCATTGCCAAGGAAAGCAGAAGTAGAGAGAATTCAAGGTAGGGAAGGTTGTTAACAGCATCAAATGAACCAAACAGGTCAAAGTGGTTGAGACCAGCCAAAAGGCCAGGGACTTTGACAATTTGGAGGTCACTTGTGACCTTTAATAAATCAATTTTAGTATAAAAGGAGAGAGGCAAATTGTAGAAAAGGATGAAATAAGAGGGATGGGAAAGGAAGAAAACCGGAATGGGTAGTGAGGAACTAGAACTGCAGTCAAAAACCCCTCCTCATTTGCAGTGACAGGAGAGTGAGAAAGATGGCTTTGATTCAAAGGGGTCACATGGTTCAGTGATATAATGGCTGGATGTGTAGCTCAGCTTAGAACTGAAATGACTGGTAGTTCTGTTAAGGACTTCCAACCCTAGCCTTCCTCCTTGCTGAGATGCAGGGAACAGTGACAAAGGACGAAAATACAATTACAAAGCAATCTACCCATTTATAATGCTGTAAGGTTGCCAGCTGAGCAATTATAAGAGCTTCCCCATATAGTAAAACCTCATTAATTTGGACTTCACCTTTTTGGAATTTGTGGCAATTTAACCTGGGCTGGAGTCACAAAGAAAGGGTACTACTTACAAAGAAAGGGTTCACTAAGCAAAACAGTGAAAAAGATTGCAAGAGAGCTAATTTAGCCTGCCAGGGCCTATTTCACCTATTTAAAGAAAATAGTCTTTTTTTTTTTAAGAACCTCAGCATATTCATTATTTGAATGCAAATTGATTCTGCTAATTGTAGATTAGTATAATCTATTGCTAAAATCCTATATCTGCAAGTTACTTTGCACTCACTGAATATGCTCATTAGAAATAAAACTGCAATTCTTTAAAGTTACTTCACAATTCCAATGAATTCATACCCCTTTCCCCACTCTCATGAAATAACTACAGTTCAGGAGGTATTACTCTAAACTAGCACATCACTTATTAAGAACACAGTGGAAAAACTAATAAGTGATCAAAAAAGGCCTCAGAGCAGCCAAAATAGATTTCCTAAAGTTGATGCCCTAAATCCTTTAACTCTTTCCATAGCAGGTTCTCTTATAGCTGATTTAACATACAGATCTGACATACCAACTTGGAGATGGCTGGCTTTTTTTAATGTTTTATTATTTTTTAAATGTATTTTTGATAGACTGCAAGCAGGGGATGCCAGAGAGAGAGGGAAGACAGAGGATCTGAAGCGGGCTCTGTGCTGACAGCAGCGAGCCCCACGTGGGGCTTGAACTTACAAACTGTGAGATCATAACCTGAGCAGGAGTTGTATACTCAACCAACTGAGCTACCCAGGTGCCCCTGGGTTTTTTGTTTTTTAGTGTTTGCAACTGATTAGAAGGAGAAAAAGGGCTGCTGCATGAAGGGACACTGAGAGAAACCAGAAGTGATTGCAGACTGCAGAAAGGAGACAGGACATGTATAAAATATGGCTGTAATAACTAAAAAGCTACCAGACTGTAGGACATTTTATTGTAGAGATAAAAGGCCTATATTCCTTAGTAAACCCTGAAAACTATAATAGAGTATTATAGTGCAGTACAATAACTAATATCTGGAATTATGCCTCTAAATGATCAGAGTTGAATACATTCCTTAAAAAGGCAGATACATTTACACACACACACACACACACACACACACACACACACACAATTTGTATCCATAATGGTTAACCTAAAAATGTGAAATGTGTTGATACTCAAACAGGTAAAGTTCATAATATTATCATATAATAATAATAATAACAAAATAGCAACATTTATTAAGTGATTACTGTGTGCAGACATCATGCTAAGCACTTTACGTAATATAATTGTGTTTACATCCTAATAGGTGGGTTTTAGTACCATTTCTACTTTACAATTGAAGTGAAACTCAGAGAGGTTAAGGAACCCCCCCCCCCCCAGGCCACAAACAGAAATAGAGCTGGGATTAGAACTCACACCAGTTCTTTAGCTATAAACTATGCTTTTCCAATGTTCCAGAAAATACAGCTGTCTAAAAATCACTCTTCTTGAGAGCTCCAGAGAGCTGTGTTTTACTGTGTTTTTGTTTTCCAAATTTGTATTTGACAAATACCTTGATTTATAAGCGAAAAGACTTATAATCTTAGAATCAGATATGATCTTATATGTTTGTAAACATGCTCCATGTTACAAGGTGAATATAAAATAGTAAAAAAAACCCAAAAAACAAAAACAGAACAAAACAAAACACCGTGAACGTGTCTATTAGGCTAATCCCCAATCTCAGATCAGTTTCTACACACTGTGGATACTGTTTTCAAATGAATAGCCAAGCAACAAAGAGATACAATTTTAAAGTATCAAATGATCAGTTAAGAATTGGTTCTCCTGTTGCTTCCCCACTCGTTTTGGAGAAATTTAACCTGAGAATAGGCTAATGGAACATGAAGGTAAAGGAGGATTGCAGGGGAGGATAAAAACTCAGTTGACTATTATAAACGATTTAGGGCAATCAGCTCGTCACCTGTTCTAAGAGAACTATGAGGGCATAAAACACATGTGGGCATATTGTGTACTGGGGGAAACAAGGCTGGGGTGGGGAGATGCAAATATATGCAGTTATCTGCATTACGGGTAAAAGTGAGGGTAGCCCACCACATGGACACGCAAAGAAAAACATACAGTGAAAGCATTCACTCATGAAATCCTTCTACTTAAATCAATGTTTTTTACTCATCTTTCTTTTGTGTGTCAAGCCTACCCATTCAAGGGTCAGCTACAAAGGTCACTTCTGCTGTGAAGTGTTCCACAATGCCCAAGGCTGAATTATACTCTTCCCCATTTGTGCTCCCATAGGGTTTTTTTTTTTCCCGTTTTCCACAGTTAGCCACATCACCAATGATACTCTATCTCATTATTAGTTATTCTTGTATGTGCTTTCCCCCCACTCTACCCCACCGTGAGTTCACTGAGGGCAGGGGACTCTTTCTCATTTCTGTGGTTCTACAAATCCCAGCGAAGTGTCAATCACATACTAGGCTCTGGGAAAATGCTGACTCAATAGCACTGGCTTAAGACAGTGCATTATTGCCTAGCTTACCTGAAGGAGCATTTGTTCTCTTTCTTTTCTTGCTTGACTCCCCTCCATTCTCAATGAGGCCTTCTGTGACCAGAGGGCCACTGGCACTACCAAACTGCAGGGGCTCGTTGTTGTTGGCAGGGTCAAAGGGCAGCTGGTTCAATCCTAAAGAAGAAAAAGAAAGCCAAAATCCAGACTCCATTAAGGACTGGGATGTCTCTAGATTGTATTATATGAGCCACTAGAGGAAAACTCTCTAAATCTTAAGAAACTAGGAATAATAGGTGAATTCCTTAAAACCAGTTGCCTTCTGTAATTTTTCCAGATTTTGTTGACAAGTACAGAATTAAAACATAGGGTCTTGTAAGACTGTCACTCAGTCTTATAAGAAGATCCCTGACGTTTCTGGGAAATTAGCATTTTTGGCCACAAGCTATCAAATTATCTTCTACCTCCTTCCTTAAAAGAGATAAGATCTTCTTTAAATGTGGCTATGGCTAAACCCACCGTTCCTTTCAAAAAGCTTGGTTATGTATTCCTCAGACTGTCCCTTGACATTTTTCCATTCTTTCACTGCAAGGTGATGCAGATATCATTAGAGCATCCTGGCATCAAAGTCACTGCCAACGATAACAGAGGTTTCTACAAAAGAAACCCACAATTCTATGGCAAATGAGAGAAGGAAACAAAGATACAGAA
This sequence comes from Panthera uncia, assembly GCF_023721935.1. Lineage (NCBI taxonomy): Eukaryota > Metazoa > Chordata > Mammalia > Carnivora > Felidae > Panthera > Panthera uncia. Next base: position 103,554,727 of record NC_064817.1, read on the forward strand.
CTCGCAATGAGATTAGTTAGTAGTTGGAGTGCTGGGGAGTAATGACCCGGGTTTGGCTAGTGCTACTTCTATCCATTCCAAATGATGCCAGAGCATGGTTACTTTACTAGTTGCTGCTGCATCATCTAAAACGTCAGAAGGCACTGTCTACTCTCTAGGTCTTCCATGCTTCAGCCCGGGAGGAGCAGAGGGTTTCTTACTCATCTGGCAGCAGCACCTGGAATTTCAAGTGTTTCAATTAATACTTCATGAAATGTGGAATCAAAAGCTTTGTTAAAGACCAAAGTTAGGTGATCTCTCTTAAGCCTTTTAGCCACTGGTTCCCTAATCCTATCAAAAGAGGAATCAGGTTGGCCTGCCAGGCTCATTCTTTAACCCTCAATGTTTCAATGGGCAGCAGCTATACAATTCCTGAGGCAATGTTGTAAACGGTCAATAAAAGCTTGGAGTCCAGTCAGCTAAAAGTCAATCAAGTTTCAGTAAAATGACTGCTAAGATCCTAACAAAATGTCTGTACATTATTGGTTTTAGTTAAAGTATCCCTAGGCTAATGTTTTCAGCCCACATAACAAATACCATTTCTTCAGCAATCAGACTCCACTTGGCACACCTCCATTAAATGTCTTCTGGGATTTGTCAAACATTTTTCCTTTACATCACCTGAGTAACTAAGTGAAGGAATGAAAACTCACTTCTGTATCTTAAGTCAACTGTTCACTGCATCATATCCATGTTCTATTAAATCCCTATCATGATTAGAAAGAACTAAGGAAACAAACATTAATACATAGCAATGTATTAAATACATAACAATGTATTAAAAAACATTCAGATGAGGCCAAGACTATTTTCAAAGAAGACTAGATTTTTATACAATTTACAAATGAAGAGGTTTCTTGCACCTGAGTGGTCCCAGGGTCAAATGTGAGTAGTGTACTGTTAGAAAAACTTTTCTTGGTATTTCCTTCTGCAATATTATATTGACCAAAACAAGCTCTATGGGGGATGGAATGGCATAGTGGATACAGCATGTGTTTCAATCAGGGCTAAAACCCAAAGCTGTGTCTTTTACTAGCTGGCAATCATGTAATCTCCCTTACTCTTAGTTTCATAATGTGTAAAAATGGAGTGATAACATTTGTACAGGGTTGTTGCAAAGATTAACAAGATAAAAAATATATATTTAAAGTTATGATTATCTTATTCTAAATGAATTAAAAAAAACAACCTTTTTCAGCTTGTAAACTCTTCTAACGAGGATCTTCCCCCCCAAAACTCTTCCCAACCCACAACTGTATCCCTGGTGCCTATCACCATGCCTGGCAAATAGTGAGTGTTGAATTAATGAATTAATACCCCACAGGGAGGGGTAGGTGACTCATTCCATTAACCTATGTAAAGACGTGATAGCTGATAATCAAGAATTAATGCCACAACTTAGAAGTTATGATGCTGATTATATCAACATTACTTAAAATAATTAGACTTCAAATGCATCTCCATCATTGGAGAACTATACTGCAAGAAGGTGAAAGCTTGATCAAAAGGAATGCTCAGGGATTAGGAGGTTCTGATTAATGATGGTTAATCAGAAATTTTTTTCCTTATTTTGTTTTGCATTTGATAATTTTACAGAATAATATATTAGTCCATTTCCCTGCCTTATTAAGTAGATGACTGAAGATCTTACAGAACTTCAGAGCCATAATCTATAAAAGGAAGCTAATAACAGTGCTTAACTCATAGGATTGTTAAAAGGATTAAAATGAAATTATGTATGTAGAAGATTCTGCATTACATCTGGCATATAGCAGATACTCAATAAATATTAACTGCCACTACCATAATTTTGAATTTCTATTTCTATTCCATTTCAGTTTCTAGATTGTTGATGTGCAATGTGCGGAGACTGGTCTGAATTTGCTCTGATTCAAGGATAGACCTTTTTTCCTCATTGAATCTTTTCATTGTTGGCTTTACCTTTTTCTAGAAGTTGGAGTCCAGGAAAAGAATCTGCTAAATTAAAAGTATTCAGTCATAGATATTTGACTATAATTGTTTTACTGTTTATTTAGTCCCAGATGATAATTTTAGGGATTTAGGTACTTTGTTACTCTTCCTAGCATACAGATTTTTGTTTGGCACTAAATAAAACTGACATTTCAAGTACTTTCTCTGTGTCCACCTCATATATGATCCAGATTATGTGGCAATCCTGATAATTTAAGCACAACATCACAGGTCTGTTTCTTATAGAAAAGGATCTCATATCAAGGTGAGAAAGACATGCCACTCAGTAAGTTGATTGATTGAATATGCATCCACATTTTATATTCTCCGGGACCCCATACAGTCTCCAAAGATTTGTAGTGTTGAGAACAAGGGCTATATAGATAGCAAAATCCTATGACACCAGTGCTTTCTAGCCACTTTTATTGTATTTTTTTATTCATCCCCTAAGACAACACAAAATAAAGCCAATAAATCAGTAAATCAATAGATACTTAGAAGATCTTTTCTGTGTCATGTATATGTGATCCATGCTGAATGCTATTGTAAGTAAAATAGCCCCATTAAAACTATTTAAATTCTAAAAAGAAAACGACCACTTTAATTTCAAGGACTCTTCCTGCAGAAATTACGACTTAAATGTAAAATATAAGCAATTACCATATTGTAATTCCCACCAAAACTATAGAATTTATCTTTAAATCTCTTATGGAAGCTAGTTCTACTAATTTCCCACTCTACATGATGAAATCATTAGATTAAAAAGATATTAGGAAAATGTTAGACTAGGGGGAAACTTTTGCGGTTATTTAGTTCATTCTTTTATGCAACACAGGAATCTCATCTATAGAGCCTAAATCCAGGGGGTACTTCTTGGCCTGGGGACCATTCCTTGCTGTGCTCCCAGAGATTCACCTTGCTTTGCTGGCCTTTTTAAAAACTCCTGCCTCCTCTATTTTGAGGGTTCCTTTTTCATCTCCCCCAATCTGCCTACGAAGTAGGATGCATTTTATTCAACTATTAACTTGCTTATTGTCCCTAAAATGAGTTCATGGCACGTCTAACTTTGTAAGCGTCCTATTGATAGTCACTGCAAGAAAAATAGACGAGGGAGTCAGGAACAGTTTAACAGAGCAATGTTAGACATTTTCTAAAGTCTTAGATAGTTCTCATTGTCCTTGCTCTTTTATTCCTGAGGATAAACGTAATAAAACTTTGAACTTTGCTCATTCATGTCTCCTCCCATCTTGTCCCCTCACTGCCTAACCCCACAAAATATACAGTTTGTCTAAAGGGAAGCACAAATTGATAAAAAATAAAGGAAAACATAATAAACATGAGTGTTACAGATTTTTGCTATTGCTGTAGTTTATGATCACAATTAAGTCCATGTGGTAACGTAATCTCATATAAAACCAGGTTGACTGGTTTAGAGAGCTGACCAGCTGTTACTTCATGTCACGTCAAAATACAGATTATCTGACTTCATAACACGCACTTTCGAAAGTATGCATATTGGGGGAAGGGTGGGGGTGGGGTCCTTGGAGAATGACATTTCTCACCCAATGGAGCCAGCAAATTAAACATCTCGGAATGAAGTGTGTTTCTCAGTGAGTTCACAGGCAATGATGTCTGCCATACAGATGCAAATGATTCCTGGGCTTTGAGGGGAGCACTGAAGAATTTTCCTGACTCTTGTGAAAGAAGATCAATGATCTCTTTGTGCCCAGCTGCTGTTAGAGTTACTGTTACAATTCACTTTACAGAGCTTTCCACTATCAGGTCAAATTAGGACTAACCTTCATGATGCAATCTAACACTTTTAATGATTGCTCCAGGTTATGGTACGGAAATATGACCATGTGGGTCCCTGCCACTTCTTATTTGCAGCTGCGGGCCATAGACTTAAGGTGGTACAATCTTAGCAAAAAGGAAACACAATTATACTCTGGATTAATTCCCTTTGAAAGAAAATGGTTAGCTGCTGAGAAATCTGGTAAATTCAATTCAAGGCAGCAATGTCCAGACAGACATTTAGATTGAAAAGATAGAGTATCCGTTTTTGGCAAAAGTAACATTATAGCTAATTTGTGTATGAAACAAATTTCTGTAACCTGAGTCGTATTTTCCAGCTGACTTCAGTCTGAAATCAGGGGAAGTAGAGGGTCTCCAAATTAGTTTTTACTACAAAACTTTTGGAGAAACAAGGGGTTATTAGGATAATGGTTAGGACCTTAATGTGCTGGTAGGTGCTTTTGTAGGATTTATCTATCCCTGGGAGCTTCTCGTCCTTCCTCAGCATAGGCCTGAAAACCTCTGACTCCAGATTTTCAGCTGTCGCTACGGAGTTGCTCCACTTGCTACTTCTGGGGGAATGTTTGCAACGTCTAACAGACCTGGGCTGCGGTATCGCTTTGTGGCCACAGTGGCTAGCAGCCAAAACAAATGAACATTTCTTAGTTCCAGGTCTTACCTCATGTCAAACAAATGAAACCTACTTTGTCAATTTCATGAGTTCAATATTCTGTATAACTGGTTTAGCTGAAACAACAGTAATTGTAAAAGATTAATAGGGGAGCGAAGGTAACAGGGAAAGTGATGACAAAGAAAAAGGCCAAAAGCCTTTTCTACTAAGGAGCTTGCTTGAATGGTGGTGAACATAAAAGCTTCCAGGGAAAAATTTACATTCATGTCACTCTTTCAAGGTGTGATACAGGTGACAGGCAGATTTTTATTGATAGTGATCTTTCAGCAACTTTTTAGTGATTCCCTAAACTACTGGTCAGGCATTCAAGGCCTTCAAAATAAGGCCCCACCCATTCTGAGCACTGTCTTTCACTATGCTTCAGCTTGTACTCTACCCCAACACTTTTTGAACTTTCACGTGCACACATGTTCCCAGGGGATCTTGTTAAAATGCAGATTCTGATTTAATAAGTCTGGGTTGTGATCTGCTTTGCTAACAAGTCCCAGATGATGCTGATGCTGCTGGTGTGGGGAATCACACTTTGAGTAGAAAAGACTGACACTCTAGCAAAATGGGACTACCTGGTGTTCAATGAATCACTCCAGTAATTTCCTTGTCTCCACACCTTTAGCTCACATTGCTCCATCACCAACTTCTTGAATTCCAACTTTCAAAATACTATACTATCCTTCTCTTAGGGTTTATCTCAGATGTTATTTCCTTCATGATGCCTTTCCTTATCCACTTCCACGCAACTGATGACATACACAGCAATGGAACAGGGCTACCAGGGGATCAACCATTCATTGGCTGTTAAGAATGTGTTCTGTTTTTACAAACATTATCTTTTTATTTTCTTTTCTAATTATTCCCATTTTACAACAAAGAAAGGGAATCTTACAGAATTTAGGTAAATTTCCCAAGGTCATGCAGCTAATAAACAATACAGCAAGGAACTTGGGCTTTTTTAAAATTCTAAAACACTGTTCTGGTTCCCCTCAGATTCTCATCTGCATTTTTCATATGCCTTTTAGAGCATGCCTTGTGCTATAGTTCTCTGAGTATTTCTCTCATCCTTCCTTATCTCCTGCCTTACTCACTGACACTAAGTTGTAAACTCCTTTACTACACACTTTACCTCCCAGTAATTTTATTTAATTTTTTTAATGTTTATTTATTTTTGAGAGACAGAGATACAGACTGTGAGTGGGGGAGGGGCAGAGAGAGAGAAGGAGATGCAGAATCCGAAGCAGGCTCCAGGCTCTGAGCTCTCAGCACAGAGCCCGATGCGGGGCTTGAACTCACAAACTGTGAGATCATGACCTGAGCTGAAGTCAGATGTTCCACTGACTGAGCCACCCAGGTGTCCCATCCCAGTCATTTTAAAAATCTCTTCCTCCAAGATGCCTGGCATGATGCCTTGTACAATGTTACAAACACTCCAGACATGTGTATCGATCTGAACTCTGCTACAACTTAGGTACAATAGTTGTGTTTCCCACCCCAGATGCTAACCAACCTGCTGCTGGGCCTGTCATGAAGGGAAGTATGATTTGGGTTCCTTCAGCATTCTTGGTATCCCCTCTAATCCAGGATCCCTGAAGACTCTTTGGGGAGTGCTGGTAGATGGTCATACACTCTGCCCCCAACCTTGATTATGCATAACTTCATTCTCCAATGAAAAAGGCAGCACTGTCCTTCCCCGGACTAAGACTCTTACATGAGAGAATACTATAAAAGAAACTCCATATATGGATCTTTTCTTAATAGTTGTATGGATACTGGGTTATAGATCCCTGCTTTACAAACTGCAGTCAAGAAGAGGCAATCCCTAGAGATGTACTGTCCAACACAGTAGCCATCAGCCACAGTAGCCATATAGCTGTTAAAATCTAAGTTTAAATAAACTAGATGAAATGAAATGAAAGGAAAAGTTCAGTTCTTCAGCATCACTAAGCCACATTTCAGGTGCTCAACAGCCATATGCGCCTAGTGGCTACTGTATCAGTAAGCACAGTACAGACTCTTTCCATCACCCCCCAAATTTTATTGGACAGTGCTGCTCTACAATAAGACCTGGATTCAAACCCACATCTGCTACTTACTAGGTGTACCATTTACAAGAGGTATAAATAAGCCACTTGATTTCTCTGGGATTGTTTCTGCACTGTAAAGTGGGAATGATAATGCCCCTTCTTATAGGGAAGTGAGGAAAGTTCGATGAGAGAATGTATATTTAGGATCTACCACATATTACACACTAAATAAGTGTATAGTTCCTTTCTAGTCTAATCGAGGGTTCCTATGAATTTGCCTCAAAAGCAGAATAAGAAAATTCAAGTGGTGTGGCTCTTTAGGCCCTGAGGCTACATCCTATTTACGGCTTAGAGGATGTTAGCTTTGCATTCATGTTATAACCCTCTTTTTCTTTCAGATAATACACAACCATCAGGGTAAAACGTTAATAAATAATGCTGGGAAGAGTCAGTGATGGCTCTTTGCTTGTGCTATTTTTAGGAGAGGAGACCATATTTGTCACCTTGAACTTTCCAACATGAAAGAACCACTCTTTACCCTTACAACTGAAATGCTTCCTCTCAAAGCTTTAATCAGTGCTCAGTTTCAGCTGGCTGCTTTATTGTTAGAAAACTACTAACAGTGACACTAGAGCTGGAATGGAAAAGGACCATTTCTCTCCAAACCCGTATTTTCCTATGCTCAGAATGTTACCTGTGTTTTTCCTGTGGGGCTGACATCTCCCAGGCCTAGTAAAGGTGAATTATTTCAGAAAAGTCTGAACTAAATCTGTTAAGGTGCTTGAGTTCTGTGAGCAGGAAGGCAAAATATATATTTCCAACTTCAAGAAGAAGAATGCTTCAGGATTCTTTTCTCCCATACAATTTAAGGCTTGGGAAACACAGCAAAATCACATTCCTCAATGAAAACAAAGTTCAAAAAAATGTTGATTTGATAGAACAGTTCAAAGTGACAGATGGTAGATGGGTGATTTATCATTTTCCTTAGGATAAAGTCTGGCAGTCTTCAGAGGAACGGAGAAGAAAAAGTCTTATTTTCCTGTAGTTTATCCCTGAGAACAGTTACAGCAACTACCCTTCTCTCCACATCTTTAAGGGCGGGGGATTAGAAAGATGGTGATTGATCAGTGCCTACTTTGAGCTGGCTCTAGGCCATGCTGCGATTCCTGTTGACCAATTTTCCACTTGAGTGACAGGAAAAGGGTAGGTTCCTAACACACTGACCATTAGGTTATCTGTTTAATACTTGCCTGAGAATGTGCCCAGAGGCACTGTATTATGGGTGTCTCTGTCTAAATAAAATAAATAATTGCAGATTTCAGAGCCTGAGGACAGAGAGTTGTTCTGGTATTGAAACTGGAGTCTATCTTGTCAGATCTGTAATGAGGTCTTCCCTTCAGGCAGATTGATTTCATAAAGCTGAGGTAATTATCAAAAGCAAGCACAGTTCTCCCTGCAGAAAGCACTCTGCTGGTTTTGAAAACTAGCTAGTCAACTGGATCTGGTCAGGAGCCTTGGCTGAGCCAGCCCTTTGCGTAGTAACAGTTACTACACAGAGTACACCAGTTTGTTCTAATAGATTCTTAAGATGCCGGTAAATACATTGTAAACAAGGTTCAACAAAATAATTTCTCATGCTGTAAGTGAGTGAAAATTGAAGTAGCAGTCAGATAAATCTGCGTTCCAGTGTAGGATGCTTTGAAGGAGAGAGTGAGAGCTGGAACTCCTTTGGTCTTTGCAGAGTTAATTTTATCAATTAGTGCTAGAAGGATATTGGTATCCTTTCAGACTGATGCCCTGCACGAATAACATTTGTATCTTTGTTTTCCCCAAATTGTACACACTAATTTCACTAGATTTCCTTTCTTCATTTCATTCAGTCTTCATTAACTATTTACCCAATCGCTGCACTACAATTTTAATTGCCTTATAATTAACCAATGATGAGTTTGTGATTTAGAAGTCCCTAAAGATAGAACTACATAAATACAGTAAATCCTCATTTACATGTTTGAAAGATTTATCCTTCGTCCTTCCCCCCACCCCATTAATTTTGCTATACTGTATCACTAATGTTTTGGAGTTATGCTTTCTGCATTCCCAATATTTGATCCCCATTTGGACTAGTTTTTCAAGAATGTATGATAAACAACCCTGCATTAGCTGTGAAATTAAACACACAGGAGAAAACAGGTTTCTGTAATATATTAATACATCCTTTGTAGATCCATACCTCCACTATAAAAATTCCACCTGAGGAGTATCAATACAGGGTGTCACCAAGAGATAAACTCCTTTAGAGATGTCCCTGGGCTGAAGTCAAACCTACTACTTGGAAGAAAGCTAGAATCTAGTCTTTGAGAAGATGACATGACTATAAAGGAAAAAAGCCTTCAAAAAAAAAAAAAAAGAACTAATTTGTATTTGAAACAAGTCTTACTGTTGTTGTATAAAAGAATAAGTAGGATCTTGGGGCTCTTCGGTGGCTCAGTCGGTTACAGTGTGGAGCCTGCTTTTGATTCTCTCACTCTATCCCTCCTCTGCTCGCTCTCTCTCTCTCTCTCTCTCTCTCTCTCAAACATAAATAAATAAACATTAAAAAAATAATAACTAGGGTCTTCATTTTGCTCCAGCCTGGAGTCTGAGGTGTTCAGTATGTATTGTAATGGCTGAATCTATAAAATAATATTGACAGATAGTCTCTCTTCTTATTCATCTAATTCATTGAAACATTTCTGTGGGGCTGGCAATATGCTAGGCCCCAGCATTTCAGGACTTGATAAGACAGTTTCTTTCCTCAAAAAGATCACAACTAGAAAGGAAGGCAGATAAGTACACAGAAAATCTGGCCTAAAGTACTGCATCAACTTCATTTCTTGCTATTTCACTTCCCACAAGTACCCTTTGCTTCATTCATACCAAACTTTTCAAATTCCTCAAATATACTAGGCCTTTTTATGTCTGTGCTTTTTTCTTAACAAAGAATTATTTTATTGTGGTAATAACACAGCATAAAATCTACATTGTTAAACTTTTAAGTGTACAGTACTGTATTGTTAACTACAGGCATGATTTTGTATGGCAGATCTCTAGAATTTATTAATCTTGCATAATTCAAACCTTATGCCCATTGACTAGCAATTTTCCATTTCTCCTCCCCTCAGCCACTGGTAACCACCACCATTCTACTCTCTAATTCTATGAGTTTGACTATTTTAGATACCTCATATAAAGTGGAATCATGCAAGATTTGTCCTTCTGTGACTGGCTTATTTCACTTAGCATAATGTCTTTAAGGTTCATCTATGTTCTTACATACTACAGGATTTCCTTTTTTAAGGCTGAATAATATCCCATTGTACATACATACTACTTTTTTTTTTCTTTTTAAATCCATTCATCTGTCAGACATTTAGGTTATTTCCACACTTTTGCTATTGTGGATAGTGCTACAATGAATAGTGGTGCTAATATTTTTTTGAGATTCTGATTGCAATTCCTTGGGATAAATAACCAGAAGTGAGCTTGCTGGATCATATAATTCTAGTTCCAATTTTTTCAGGAACATCCATATGTTTCCATAGCAGCTCTACCATTTTGCATTCCTAGCAACAATGTACAAGAGTTTCATTTAGTCCACATCCTCACCAACACTTATTATTTTTTATTAATAGCCATCTTCACAGGTGTGAGGTGATATCCATTGTAGTTTTGATTTGCATTTCTCTCATGATTAGTGACATGAAGCATCTTTTCATATGTTGGCCATTTGTGCATCTCTGCAGAAATGTCTATTCAAGTCTTTAGCCTATTTTTTAATTGGGTTATTAAGGTTTTTTTTTTTTTCTATTGAGTTGTAGGAGTTCTTCGTGTATTCTGGAAATTAAGTCCTTATGTTTTCTCTCGTTCAGTAGGTTGCCTTTCACTCTGTTGATTGTTTCCTTTGCTGTGTGTTTTCTTTTTAGTATGATGTGGTACCACCTGTCTATTTTTGCTTTCATTGCCTGTGATTTTGGTGTCATTTCATGAAATCACAGCCAAGACCAATATCATAAAGCTTTTCCTTATGTTTTATTCTAGGAATTTTATTTTTTATTTTTATTTATTTCGGGGGGGGGGGCACAGGGAGAGGGAGAGAAAGAATCTTAAGTACACTCCATGCCCAGTGTAGAGACTGATCTCACAATTGTGAGATCATGACCTGAACTGATATCCAGGGTTGGACACTTAACCAACTGAGCCACTCAGGCACCCCTCTTCTACGAATTTTAGTTTAAAATTTTATATTTAAATGTTTAATCCATTTTGAGTTGATTTTTTTGTATGTGTAAAATATGGGTCTAAGTTCATTCTTTTGCATGTGGATATCAGTTTTCTTGACACCATTTACTGAAGAGACTATGTTTTCCCCATTGCAGATTCTTTGCATCCTTGCTGATGATCGATTGATGGTATATGCTGGATTTGTTTCTGGGCTCCCTGTTTGGTGCTCTGTGCATACCATTCCCTCTGCTTAAATTACAATTTTCCCTTTATCTCCACCTGGAGAGCTCTTATTCATCCTTCAAAACATTGATCAAATCTTTAGTGAAAAGTTTCTTAATCCCCAAAAGCTCGCTCCACAGGAATACACAGAGCCTTTTTATCAGAGCACTTATTGCAGGACCTTAGGGTTCATTCTGGATATTTGTGGGGTTGTATGTATTCTGGGTGGAAGGCTGTCAACATCTGATCTGTGCCTAAGCTTACAGTTATGGCAGAATGCAGGATGCACTGGTGAGAACTCACCAGAGACAGAGAGACCAGTTAGAACACCAGGGTGATACGGTGGAGAGATGATGGTAATTATTACTTCAGACAGTGGCAATGCATGGTAAAAATGAATGGATTTCAGAGATATTCATGAAGTGGAATCCTCTGGATTTGGTGTCTAATTAGATCTGGGAGTTGAGGGGATGAGAAGAGTCTGAGATGACTCCATTTTAAAGCTCTTAAGTCACAGTCTTGAAAATCATGCAAGGTTTGTGGGCTTCAGTATGAGAAAAAGCACAATCCAAGCCTATGCTATTATGAATACAAAACCACTTCCAATCTCTGTTTACCATGACATAAAGGCTGCCAGGAAACACCAGAAAATGGCTTATACTTGACCTTTACTATGTATTCTTAATAAAGCCTGTCAAAAGATATCAATTCATCCAGAGAAATATAAAGCAGAATAGTGTATGAGGCAGAATAACATACTACTGGGCTAAGAAGAGAGAAAAACATTTTAATAATAGCTCTCAGACTTGGTTTATTTTGTCTACAGTATTCACAGACAACGTGTGTTTGCAGGTCAGGAATGCTTCATAAATTCCTTCCATTCCTCCCTTCATATTTCTTTCTTTTCTCCTCCTCCCAAATAACTCCTCAAAATGGTCTTATTAGAAAATCTTGCATTTTAATAGCAGTTGTCTTTTGGTTATTATAGTATGTTGGATTAAGCTGATGTTTCTCCTTTAACAATACTCAAAGAAAGCTTGGAAAAATTAATGCTTCATGGTTTTTCTTTCTGCCAAAGAATATAGCAATGTAATTGTCTGCTGGAGAAGAAGCACTCTAATCATCTTTAACTTTAAAGTAAATTCATTTCAGAAAGATGCTTTGAGACAAACAACTGACAGAGCAAATCAGGGCTCCTAGGAGATTGGGAAGTGATGGATTGCCTTGAAGAGAGGGCTACAGCCGAATTCAATTCCATGATCGTTTTCTCTGCAACAAAATAGCACTGCATGGAAGTTAAAAGTCCTGTTACATCATGAGATAATAGATCTTAAACACTGCACAGATTCTTAACACCTAAAGTTCTACGCACCCCAGAGGCAGCAAGTGGACAACCCATTCTGATTAAACAATAGAGTCAGTTGTACCAGGTGAAGTCAAAGTGTGAAAGCATTGTAACTTTCTAAAACTGCTGCTAGGAAGAATCCAGGACTGGAACACACCTAAACATCGTCTAGATCCAACTGACATCCATGGGATCTTGGAATGGGTTTCAAAAGCCACAGTGTTACTTTGATTTAGAAGATCATTCCAACTTTTATTTCCTCCCTAACTGAATCCATTTCCATCTTCCATTATGTTCTTTTTGTTGTTGGTATTTTTGAGCCCCTTCCCCACAGGTTTGGGAAATGCATTCTTTGAAGACAGATTTGGACTGGTAGATTTACAGCCTTGGTAAAATTATAGGCTCAGATTTTCCTGGAAGTTGGGCACTTGCCTAGGATGATGGTGGAAGGAAGAACTGGAATAGCAATGAGCTAAGGCCATGAATACTTGACCAGGCAGTCTAGCCTACTGGGCAGATGACAAGTATGACCATATAGTCAGAGTACAGTAAACCAATTATATTTAAGAGTCCTCACTTTGTGCTCCTAAAAGACAATTGTTTTCTCTGATACACATGTGACCCAAATCTGGTTTGCCACAAAGTGAACAGTGCCAAAAGAAGTGCCATATTCTTTTGTTTTTCACTAACTACTTTCTGCTTCCATCAAGTCCCCAACTCACAGATTTGTTAGATGTGCATCTCATTTCTGGCTACATATTAAAATTACCTGGGGGAACTTTTAAAAAATACCAATGCGTGAGCCCCACCCCCTATAAATCTGATTTAATTGGTTTGGGTGGGGCCTTGGGATCTAGTTTTTAAAAGATGCCAGGTGATTATAATGTGCAGCCAGGACTGAGAGCCATTGCTCTAAATGGAGCAAATGAATACACTGAGCAAAGTGTTTTTTTAAGTTAAAATCAGGTAACACTTAGAGGGTAAGTTCATTTACTCATTACCTATAATATTCAGGGAACTGTATTGGTTGTGTGCTATAAATAGGTTAGATCTAAATTTGTCCAATTTATAATGCTTCCATGGAAAAGGTGGAAAGAAAGATTAGAAGGGTTGCTGGAAAAAACAAAAAGAAACTGAAGTCTTGGAGGAATTTGGGGCAAAGTATATTTACAGGATTATGTTCATTTCCTTGCTCCAGGAGATACCAGCTAGAATACTTCAGAATTATTGTGTCTCTTTTCCTGTCTCCCAAGAAAGATTCCAAACTGCCTTGGGGATAGGCTTCAAACCTTACAACCTTTGGGACTACAGGCCAGTCACCCCCTGCCCTCAAGTAGATCATTCATTTACTCCACTACATGTACAATGTCATGAAGAATGTTGGGAAACACTGTGTCTAAACTACAACTATTTTTAATAAAATCAGGCTGCAGTGTGGTTTGCTTATGCCATCTGTAACCTCAGTGATTCTTCAGTGATTCCACTGAACTTTAAGAAGGATCTGGTAAAGGGGCGCATGGGTGGCTCAGTAGGTTAAACATCCAACTTCAGCTCAGGTCATGATCTCATGGTTTGTGAGTTCAAGCCCCACGTCGGACTCTGTGCTGACAGCTCAGAGCCTGGAGCCTGCTTCAGATTATCTGTCTCTCTCTCTCTCTCTGCACCTCCCCCAGTTGTGCTTGCTCTCTCTCCCTCTCTCTCTCAAAAATAAATAAAAATTAAAAAAAACAAAAACAAAACTTAAAAAAAGAAGGATCTGGTAAAATGTAAAAAGTGCTATGGAGGCAGTTAAGTATAGTGGAAGAACTGGACACAAAGGCACAGACTATATGGTGTCTGTTCTTCCAACAACTCAGTTGGGAAATGGGCAAGTATTTCTTGGTCAATGTTTCCTCATCTGAAAAATGAGAATAGAACCGTGTGATCTGCAAGCTCTGAGTTTAAGGTAAAACAACAAGAAAAGTGTAGCTAGAACACATTGATAAAAATTTGATATAAAACTCAGTAATGGGTAGCAAATGAGACAGGAGAATGCCTAGAAGAATGCCTTCCTAGTACCACCAACTCAAAACTTACTTTGAAGTCAATAAATGATTTAATAGTAATACAGTTAAGGCACCCTGAAAAAAAAAACAAAACAAAGCATTTCCAACACTGCTCCAAAAAAAATCTTCTTAAGAATTTTTCTAATTATAAACAAGAAGTTGTAAGGAAGTACAGAAAGGTTTTTTGTTTTTTGTTTTTTGTTTTTTAAATAAGATGTTTTGGGGCACCTGGGTGGCTCAGTTGGTCAAGAGGCTGACTCCTGATTTCAGCTCAGGTTATGATCTCATGGTTCCTGAGATGGAGCCCTGTGTCAGGCTCTGCACTGACAGTGTGGAGCCTGCTTGGGATTCTCTCTCTCCCTTTCTTTCTGTCCCTCCCCCCCGCCCCAAAAATAAATACATAAAAGTTAAAAAAAATAGTATGTTTGAATACCAATACATCTAAGTAACTTGCTATCAATTAATATTATTTAGAGCACGTGTATTACAAAACTCAGTAAGAATCTAATGCTGAAATGATAAAAGCATGTCTAGCATGTTAGGAATAAATTATCCTAATTGACCAAAGCTTTGCTCACATATGACATTTCAAAATATAGTGATGTAATGACAAAAATTCCTGTCTCTCTCTGCCAAAGTTATAGTGATTGCTATTGAATCCAAGCATGGTATTTGTGTACACAGAAGAGCAGGCAACAATTACAATCTAGAGATATTTTAAATTTAATCTTTTTTTATTTATTAGTATTGTAATACAGCAATGAGCATTCAGAAAAAAACCTAATCACTGTGCATTATGCAACAATCAGACAAAATACTCCTAATCCCCTGTCATTCTTTTTCCTTGGCCCCTGGGTACTCATTAAAGGTTAATTTATTTAAATCTCTCAAACATTCATTTCAATCTACTTTAATAAACTAATGAATCTTTGGAACTTTGCCTAATCAGCTTATGTTTTCTATTTTAATACATCTACAAAATGTCTTTTTTTCTAAGCTCATTCTTAATAGTTGTCTTCCCTCTTGGAGATAGGATTGTGCTTCAGTAACAACCAGTTCTGAGCATTTGGTAACACACTTACAACCTCATCCAACACACAGAGAGTGGCTATGGCTTGTCTATTGCTCTTAAACATAGTCACATTTTAGAGGATAGTGAAATGATTTATGTTTAGTAGGATAATGATCCTCCAAACTGAAATGGTTATCTTACAGTTTAGTGGGAGTCACAATTAAAGTAAAAGCTTCTAGCAACTTTGTTACTTGTCAAATGCTGTGAGGGCCTATCAATGAAACAATTTAATTCTGGTCACTGCAAACCAGAGAAATGCATGGTATATGCCATGCAGACTGGCAAATATAAATAAAGCTGAGATAAATAAAGAGAAATCTTCAAAAGAACAGTACCATCTAAATGGCATCTAAACTTATACCTTACCATCTGTTCAACTGCCACGTTAAATACATTTTATTTAATGGTAACGTTCAGGAATTGTTTATATAGCCATATCAGGGTGATAGCCAACATTCAGGGACAGCACTCCACCTTCTACACTAAAATGCCAGAAATCAAAACCTTGGAACACCAGAATATTATTTCTAACTCCTTCCCTAACAATAAATGACATTATCATAGAATTTCACATCTTACCAAGTACTTCCACAACATCCCTATGATGGAGAAAAAGATTAATGTCCTTGCTTGGTAGATGAGAAAACTGCAGCTCAGGGGAGCTTCAGTGATTTCCCAAGGTTATAACATGAGTGTGAGGAGGGCCTGGAACTCCCATCTTCCAGCTACATATCTTTCCCTTGTAGTATGTTATCTTCCCTGTAGGGTTTGTACTGGGATTAAAGGGTTTTTTTTTTAATTTTTCTAAGTTTTGTTTCATGTTTTTATTTTTAAGGAATCTCCATACCCAACGTGTGGCTCAAACTCACAATCCTGAGATCAAGAATCACATGCTAGGCGCCCCTAGGATTAAAGTTTTTACTGATGGCTAGCTTACCATCAATGAAATAAAAAGTGCAAATGTTATCTCCAGATGATTAGGTAGAAAATAAATCAAATTGATTAAAAATAATTATGATAGGGGCACTTGGGTGGCTCAGTTGGTTGAGTATCTGATTCTTGATTTCAGCTCAGGTAATGATCCCAGGGTCATGGGATCGAGCCCATCTTTGGGCTCTGCGTTAAGAGTGGAGCTTGCTTAAGGTTCTCTCTCTCTCTCTGCCCCTATCCCCCACTTGCACTCTCTCTCTAAAATAAAAATAATTATGATAAACTATTCAACATAACTTATATCTTCATAATATAGCAATTCAATGGAGGGTAGAAGAGCTAGACTTCTTAATTTTAAGTTTTATTTTCATGTAACATAAATTAATAAAAATAATAAATGTACTTTCCACCCTTGGTATAAATTTCAATTACTTTAATGTCTAGTGGAAGTTGATGCTTGACTTCTAAGTTATACTGCTAAAGGTTTTCAAGTTGTCGTCTGCTTTTCCAAATAGCAACTCCAAAGTATTACCTTTCAGAGTTCATTGTTCATTCATTACTGGTCTGTCCACCCATTCATTCATCCAATCATCCAGATGACATTTGTGGAATGCCTACTTTGAGCCAAGCCACAAGACAGATATGGACTCTACCTGAAATTCCTGCTGTTTCCTCATTTGTTGAGACTAAGAACTCCTTGAAGACAGGAATCCTGTCATTCTGCACAGAATATAGCCAGTTCTATTTGCATAAAATCACTTAAATACTTTTTTACTTTTTTGACAGTGAGCTTTCTGGCTTCTCCTGTTGCCCACATGCCCCTCCAGACATATGGGAGTTAGGGGAAGAAATCGCAGTCTGCTTATCAAGTCTGACCTTTGGATAATGACTTCAGCTCTCCCATCTGAGCTTGCTGCCGTTCTGCCTTGTGGTCAACAAAATGATTAGGCTAAAAATGGCAATATATCTGTTGCTGCTTCCCAGATATCTTCTGGAAAGCTACATTAAAAAAATGGTTGCTTCTGCCCTTCAGCAAAGTGGTGAACTGTATCACCAAATGTAATGTCTTGTCTGATTCATTGAAAAGTTGAAGCTTATTGACAAGATGTGGATAACTTTGAAAAATCCTCAAAAGCAGGAACATTTCCTTACTGTTACCATTAAATAAAAACTTGATTTTCTTATTTTAACAATAATAAGTTATATTCAGAAATTGCTATTACCTTCTCTTTTATTTTTTAAAAGTTCTTACTTTAATTCCAGTCAGTTAACACGGTCTTCTATTAGTTTCAAGTGGGCAATATAGTGATTGAACATTTCCATCCATCACCCTATGCTCATCATGGTAAGTACCCTTCTTAATCCCCTTCCTCTATTTGACCCATCCTGCACCCCCTCTCTGGTAACCATCAGTTTGTTCTCTATAATTAAGAGTCTGTTTCTGGGTTTCTCTCTCTCTCTCTCATAGAGAGAGAGAGAGAGAGACTATATATATATAGACTATATATATATATATATAGAGAGAGAGAGAGAGAGAGAGACAAGGGAACAAGGGAACAATTTGTTTCTTAAATTCCACATGAGTGAAATCATATGGTGTTTGCCTGTCTCTAACTTCTATCACTTAGAATTATACTCTCTAGCTCCATCCATGTTGTTACAAATAGCAAGATTTCATTCTTTTTTATGGCTGAATAATATTTCAGCGTGCGTGTGTGTGTGCGCACATTTATGTGTATACACATATAGATACAATACCTCTTCTTTATCCATTCATCGATTGATGGACACTGGGGCTGCTTTCATAATTTGGCTATTGTAAATAATGCTGCTATAAACATTGGGATGCATGTATGCCTTTGAGTTAGTGTTCTTGTATTCTTTGGGTAAATACCTAGCAGTTAGATTGCTGGATCATAGGGTAGTTCTATTTTTAACTTTTTAAAAACATTTTTTTAATGTTTATTTTTGAGACAGAGACAGAGAGCGAACAGGGGAGGGGCAGAGAGAGAGGGAAACACAGAATCTGAAACAGGCTCCAGGCTCTGAGCTCTCAGTGCAGAGCCTGATGCAGGGCACAAACCCACGAACTGCAAGATCATGGCCTGAGCTGAAGTCGGAAGTGAGACATCCAGGGAGCCCCTATTTTTAACTTTTTGAGGAACCTCCATACTGTTTTCCACGGTGGCTGCACCAGTTTGCATTCCCACCAACAGTGCAAGAGGGTTCCTTTTTCTCCACATCCTCACCAACACCTGTTGTTTCTTGTGTTGCTGATTTTAGCCATTCTGACAGGTATGAGGTGACATCTCATTGTAGTTTTGATTTGTACTTCCTTGATGGTGATGATGAACATCTTTTCATGTGTCTGGCCATCTATATGTCTTCTTTGGAGAAATGTCCGTTCATGTCTTCTGCCTATTTTTAATTAGATTATTTGTTTTTGGGTGTTCAGTTTTCTAAGTTCTTTATATATTTTGGATACTAACCTTTTACTGAATATGTCACTTGCAAGTATCTTCTCCCATTCTGAAGGTTGCCTTTTAGTTTTGTTGATTATTTCCTTCACTGTGCAGAAGCTTTTTATTTTGATGCAGTCACAATAGTTTATTTTTGCTTTTGTTTCCTTTGCCTCAGGACACATATCTAGAAAGAAGTTGCTATGGCTGATGTCAAAGAAGTTACTGCCTGTGTTCTTTTCTAGGATTTGTATGGTTTCAGGTCTCACATTTAGGTCTTCAATCCATTTTGAGTATATTTTTGTGTATGGTGTAAGCAAGTGGTCTCTAGCCAGACTTAATCAAGAAAAAAAAAAAAAAGAGAAAGGACTCAAATAAATAAAGTCAGAAATGAGAGAGGATAAATAACAACCAACATCACAGAAGTATAATCATAAGAGAATATTATGAAAAACTATATGCCAACGATTTGGACAACCTAGAAGAAATATATAAATTCCTAGAAACATACAAACTACCAAAACTGAAACCGGAAGTAATAAAAAATTTGAACAGACCAATAACCAGTAAAGACATTGAATTAGTAATCAAAAAACTCCCAATAAACAAAAATCCAGGACCACATGGCTTGACAGGTGAATTCTACCAAACATTTAATTAAGAATTAATACCTATTCTTCTTACACTATTCCAAAACATAGAAAAGGAAGGAAAACTTCCAAATTCATTCTATGAGGCCAGCATTACCCTGATACCAAAATCAGACAAAGACACCACTAAAAAAAAAGAGAACTACAGGCCAATATCCCTGATGAACATAGATGCAAAAATTCTCAATAGAATACTAGAAAGCCGAATTCAACAATACATTAAAAAAATCATTCACCACGATTAAGTAGGGTTTATTCCTGGGTTTTAAGGGTGATTTAATATTCGCAAATCAATGTGATACACCACATTAATAAGAGAAAGGATAAGAACCATATGATCATTTCATTAGATGGGAGAGAAAGCATTTGACAAAGTACAACATCCATTCATGATAAAAACCATCAACAAACTAGGTTTAGAGGGAACATACCTCAATATGATAAAGGCTGTCTATGAAAAACCCATAGCTAACACCATCCTTAATGGGGAAAAACTGAGAGCTTTTCCCCTGAGGTCAGGAACAAGACGAGGGTGCTTGCTGTCACCACTTCTATTCAATATAGTACTGGAAGTCCTGGCCACAGCAAGCAGACAACAAAAAGAAATGAAAGGCATCCAAATAGGTAAGGAAGAAGTCAAACTTTCACTTTTTGCAGATGACATCATACCATATATAAAAAACCCAAAATATTCCACCAAAAAGCTGCTAGAATTGATACACGAATTCAGTAAAGTCACAGGATACAATATCAATACAGAAATCTATTTCATTTTTATACGCCAATAATGAAGCAGAAGAAAAAGTAATTAAGAGAACAATCCCAATTAAAACTGTACCCCAAATAATAAGATGGCTAGGAATAAACCTAACCAAAGAGGTGAGAGACTTATACTCTGAAAACTATGTAACACTGATGAAAAAAATTGAAAATGACACAAAGAAATGGAAAGATGCTCCATGCTCATGGATTAGAAGAACAAATATTGTTAAAATGTCTACACTCCCAAACAATCTACACATTTAATGCAATCCCTATCAAAATACCAAGAGTGTTTTTCACAATTAGAACAGTCCTAAAATTTGTATGAAACCACAAATGACCCTGAATCACCAAAGCAATCTTGAAAAAGAAAAACAAAGCTGGAGGCATCAGAATTCCAAACTTCAAGTTATATTACAAATCTGTCATAATCAAAACAGTATGATACTGGCAGAAAAATGACACATACATCATTAGAACAGAAGAGAAAATCCAGAAATAAACCCACAATTATACGCAATTAATCTTTGATATCAGGAAAGAATATGCAATGGGAAAGACAGTCTCTTCAACAGATGGTGTTGGAAAAAACTAGAGAGCTACATGCAAAAGAATGAAGCTATTACCTTTTCAACTCTCCTTCATATCCATCTCACAGCTTCCTAGCGAGGTGACCAGAGTATGATTATACAGTTAACATATGAAACTCTAAAGCTCAGAGAGGTTAAGTGACTTGTTTGAAAGTCCCACAGCAAGCCAGTGGCAGAGCTGGATCTCCCAACTGCCACTCTAAGGATCAGGCTATTAGGGCTCCTAGTCATCAGGAGAGTTGTATTTTTAAGAATTACTAGGAGTCATGATCCACATATGAGTGAAATCACACTTGTTGCGATGAGCACTAGGTGTTGTATGTAAGCCAATTTGACAATAAATTATATTAAAAAAAAGAATTACTAGGAGTCATGAAAAGCTAAGCAGTTATGTCAATTTGTACCATTGCCTAGTTAATTATTTAGAAATGATTTCCTAGAAACAAGAAGTGAGGAAGCCATCATGGTAAGCAGGCAATTCTGAACAAGAAATTTCTTTCAAGCACATTGAGCCTTAATTGCAATCCTTGCAAATTGAACATTTATTAAACCCCCCAAAGGTAGGATTTAAAGGGACAAAAACAACGGTACCAGTATTTTCTCTGTATTAGAACTCTTTTTAGTTCTGCAAGGATGGAGCTAGTTATGCCATGATGCATCCTTTATTCACAAATACCGGAGGTATAGCTGATACTACTTTTGAGGCATCTCTGTTGTTTTTATACTCCCTCTAAAATATAAGAATATTAGTTTCATGTATATTTGACACAAGTTTTCTTGTTGGAACATATGCAATATTTTTTAAAATGAGGAATTTATACAAAAATTGAGGATCTTCTTTTTATACGATGTTATTTAATTCCACAAAATAGATCTGCCCAACATTTTGTTTTTAAAATATTTTATTAAACATAATTATATTTCTTCATCTTTCTAATTCTTTTCTTCTTGAAGATTACCTAGGATTTTATTAACTGATTTTTCTAAGCCTTTGACTTCTTTCTTCCTCACTGCAAGTAAACCACAAGCTATATTCTATGCATATATTTTATTAAAATAAATGTCACTTTTATTGCTTCCTGGACCACCACAAAGGCTAGCCCTTTGTGATCCAGATCTATTTGCCCATGATAAAAACCTTTAACTTTTCAAAAATATGTATTATAACATGGTTAGATCTGTACTTTATACATAAACCAGAAAATGACATATGAGGTGTAATTATCAGCCCCAAATAATTAGTTTGGGAGTAAGGAAAAGAATTAAATGGAACACAGCCCAGTCATCTCAGCAAGGATTACAAATAGGAGCTGGGGTAACTATGAGAGAGGTCAAATATGTATGATAGTGTTAATGAATAACAAACTTGCCAGAGGTAATCCAGAAAAACGAAAAATTCTGACCACCACCACTAAAAAAATCCACAAGTTGTTATTATAAATGTCATGTTAAAATGTTTAATCTACCCCTCACAAGGGATCAGAGGATGTTTGCCTAGTATAGTGTATTTTCTGGCTTAATATAGTGATAAAAGGGTCTGAAAAAAAGAACTTTCAGCACTTTCTTAAGGGGCTGATTTTCCCTCTCTTTATCAGGAAGTTGGGCATTTTCTCCTCAAAGGCATACAATTTGTTCAATGTTTCACAGGTGATAGAGGCTGTGAAGAAAAATGAAATTCATATAGACCTCAAACCATGCATTTTGGCCCATGGATTCTGCTTCCTTCCCCATCAGAATCTTCACCAGAGCACTAATAGATAGCAAAATTTGCCGATTAAAGCATCATTCTCCTATTCCTTCCCTGCCCACCTTCTTGTAAAGTAACTAATGAGCAGTAAAATTGCCAAAAAAGCAGACAGCAGAATGGAGAATAAAGAATACCAAGGGTACAGAAAACCCACAAACCAGATAATGAGCTCTTGAATAATCAAGATTTGACTTAAACCTCAACTATTTCTAACTTAGACCCATCATTCTATACTTTTCTTTAGCATCTTAAACACAGAATTGCAGTTGATTTCTAAGCCCTTGTTTGGAGGAATGGGAGTGGGGAGTGATGGCCAAACTTTGGTATGGGGACTATTGTTAGTAGCCTCTCTTGACACTCCCTCTATTATTTCCCTTGTCTCTGGCACCCAAAGGTGTGCTAACCTTTATAGGAGCCTGGAACGCTAGGAGAGATGGTTGACAAATTAAGTAGCACTTCTTGTTCCCTTAAGCAGGATGTGTTGATTCATTACGTGTCAACATTCCAGTAACATCAGTATATTGGCTAGTTGCGTTTTAGGAGTTAAGCATCAGATTTCCCTCTCAATGCATGTACCAGACTTGAGCTGTGGGGAGTCTGTTCCTTTGCACTCACCTACCATGCTTCTCTTTGAATTTGTTTTTTTTACTCCTCTTACTTCTCATTCCTTAACGTAGTGGGATCTCTGCGCAAAAATACTATCTACTCTCTGCCACTAAGCAGTTGATACCATCTTTAGAATTCATGTCAGCCTATGACAGGCTTCCTGTTACAGCTACTCAACTCAGATCCAGATTCATTTCTCAACTCCATGTTCTTAAACCTGCTATCTTCCCTGCTATGTAGACTATTAATATTTCAATTCCCAGAGATCTCACAATTCCCAGTAAAACTGCCTCTGTATCCAGTACAGTGATGGTTTCAAGGCAGCTTTTTGGACTTTAAAACTACTTTTCCATATTTTTGAAAATGTTCTTTCTACAAATAATGTCATCAATAAAGGGAAAACACTTAGCACTTCTGGGAGAAATTGAAGCTGAATGTGGTGGAAGGGTAAGGAATAATAGTCCAGAATTCCTTAACTTATAGTAAGGTAGCTTCCTAGGGAAGATGTCTGAAATGGCATCAGTAACTAAATATTCCTTGTGACCATTCCAACACTATTAGCACCTTTCTCCTACTCTGGCTGCCCATTCCATACTCTACTTGCATTCCTCTTAGTTTAGAATTGTTTGCAAGTCCTGTTGTGGAAGTGGTTTCTTTCTCCAAAGCAGATGACACCTTGTTGGCAGACTGTGCCTCCAACTCCAGCACAGGCATGCACACACACACTTACACATTGCAGTACATCGTAACATACTGTGTACTTCACAGACACTCAGTACATACCTGATGACATATTTTATAATGATCCTTTGGACATCTTTCCCTGATAACAACTCATTCTCTTTCTACCACTCCTATTTTCACTTCCTTAGAGACATAGAACTGAGGAAGACAGTGAATGGAGTTTTTGTTGGCTTCATTTAGGGAGCAGGGTCAATGTCAAAACTCAAAACAGAGCTCTATTTTGTGATGACAATTATTGATCCTGCTTGCAGTTGAAGGGGAAGAGAGGAAAACCAAATTGGAAATGTTTGTCTCCAAGGCTTTACTGTAAAGAAACAAGCGAATCATAATTTGCCATAAATCAGCTGCAATAATATGCTTAACTGACAGAGTTCACATGGACACAGTGGTGTCTGTTTGCTGGTGATTCCCTTTACCAGACTGGGCAGGGTGTGGTCTTTGAGTGCATCATCATCTAAATAAAGGATGCTATGGATTACAGCAGATAGAACTGGCAAAGCTGTTGCTCCCGTATACAAAATCTGGCTGATATTTAACCTTTGTTAGGGGAAGAGGAAAAGTTTACAAGCCATCACGCCAGCAGCCTATAGCACACTTCACTTCATTCAAACATTTCTACTGTTACAGAACATTGCCACTGTTAATACTGCCCTTGTGTGACTGAGTAGGGAATTGCTATCTCTACCATACTGAAAAAGCATCTTCCACTTCACAGATCCAAATAAATTTAACACCCATATAAACTAATTGAAAACAAATGAGTAAGGAGTATATAATTGCATAAATATTTCTATAAATTCCTGTGGAAAAGAAGAGCAATGAGTGGTCTATAGACTGTCAAAATATTAACAAGCATCATAAGGATTTTTTTTTACAGAAGTCTTTCCAAATCAGCAAGGGATACTACAATTTAACTCTTATCATTAGTAGGGCTCCAGTTCTGCTTCTAGAATTACCAATGACTCACTAAGAGATTTTGGGTGAATCAATGAACTAGAACAAAAATCATGATTTTTATTCTGAAATATCCTAACGGGTTCCAAGGACTAAAAGAACCTCATTAATTAAAATTCTATACATGGAGTCCAGGATAAAAAACTACCAACACTAAATAGTGCTTTATAGATTAAAAAGGTATTTTATACCATTTCATATTTATTTTCATAACTCTCAGTGTTGGAGTACATAGGGCAGGTATTATTATTACTTTCTTCTAAAAATGAGAAAACTGGGGTTTAAAGATATTAATTTGCCCAATATAGCTTATAAGGCATTGAACTGGTCTAAACACTACACTGCAAATTTAGTATTCTAGCACCTAACACAGTGCCTGACACATATGTGTATTCAATATTAATTAACTAATTTTGTTCACTGAATGAATGAACATATTATACTACCTCCCCTAACTACATTTACTCATATGCAAAGAGTCCCATAGGTGCATTCCAGAGTAGTCGATAAGGTCATTTACTTTCCAATAAGGAAGTAAAAAACCATTGTGAATATTAATGCATGTATTTTGGTAGCATACAGCCCGTGAGCTGAAAGCATAAGATATTCAGTGTCCAGTCACTATGAAGTTTGGAATAGAGTTGATGAAAATTTTATAGGGTGTTTAAAAAATGATGGGCCAATTATCATTACTTTGTGGGAGAAGAACTTTTCAATAAGACTTAATGGGAAAGGTAAAATTTGGAAAGCCATTTGAGCTCCCACTGTGAAAATAAACAATGTCTCTTAATTGCAATGTCTTCCAGTCATTCATAGTCAGAGAAAAGAAATCTTAGACTTGGGAGGGACCCTGCAGTCACCAGATCTAACCACCCTCCCACCGCCATTTTGCTGAGAACTTGAGGGTTATTGAGAGGGGAAGTGATGGCTCACTAATGGGAGGGAGATCCAGAACTAGATTCCAGTCTCTTTATAAACAGTACTCCTCATGGGAGCAGTTGGGATCCATATCCTCTCTATAGGTGTCATCCAAAGGAATTTCCTATCATCTAAATTCCTTCCCTTAACAAAGGTGACCATCATGTAGCCCTACTTGGGAACATACGGTTCCCTTAGATTACAACTTAAGTGGCAGTGGGTTGTATGATAGCAAAATGCTCCCCAGACTTCCCAGAAGATCAGAATAGTGTGGTAGAAGAACAAAGGCTCTGGAGTGAAACTCTAGAATAACAATCTTCCTACCTGCTACTTACTGACTTGTGACAAGACAATTAACTCCCAGAACATTAATTTCTTTATCTGTAAGTGGGAATATTATTTACTTTACCCAGCTTTTGAGATAATCCAAGTAAAAGATAGTCAACAGATCTTATACTGAGCAAAGTATTAGTAAAATGAGTTACATTTTACTCACACTTCCTTCCTTGTAGTTACCCTTGGTACCTGAGCTAATTAATACTGGCCTCAGTAAGACGTGGGTAACTTCCCTTTCATTCAATTAACAAATATTTACTGAGCAGTTATTACATGCTAGTGTCTGGAAATACAACACTGAACAAACAGGTAAAAAATCCCTGCCGTCGTGGAGCTCACATTCTAGTAGCAGATACAGAAAATAGACAAAATAAGTAAAATATATTGTATGTCAAATAGTGGGAAATCTCTTTGTCCAGATCAGGAAGCAGATTAGATTAGGCCTAGTAACAAAAGGCTTGACCTACTCATGTTCTAGGAAGCATTTGTTGTCTCTTGTCCTCTATTTTTTTTTAAGAGCTAGAACAGACAACAAAAAGCTAAGGATTCTTGACAAAGCCCTTTCTAATCTTGAGGTATAAGGTAGAATAGATAGAATATGAGTAGATGAGTTGTATAGGTACACAGTTTAGAAAATGGTTCCGGTCTACTGAATTAATAGAAATCATGTTCCAATATTCAGCCAGAAAGGTGGAACAAACAAACAAACATAACATACATAAAATCACCACCAATTAGGTATAAAGAAGGGCATATGCAACTTGGAAAGAAATTTTACAATTTTAAGATCTGCAAAATTCTCAGATATCTGCAACTCATTGTAGCAGGAAGGGTAGATCCCAAACTGGCAAATATGATTTGGGCAGGACAGTAAATCACCTAACAAGACACAAAAAGCCTTCTGGGAATAACCTATATCACAAAGACCTCTCCTTGATTTGTATTCTCCAAGCACTTAGAGATTCTATCACCTTATTGAGCTGTGGAATGTATAGGTCTTCATTTTATACTGTCACCCACTTCACAGAACTAGAGACTACACTACCAATTTTATATCTCTCAGTACACCACAGAGTGCACATTTATGGTAGGCTCCTAATTGCCCTGGTATGTGATATAAAGATCAGTAGGTTTTTAGTTGTTTTTAATTCACTAAGGTTAGTCAATATTTTCTTGAAAATCATTTGGCTAGAAGTAAATTCCTGTTATGTCCCTATTGACCAATAAGAAATGGTGATAAAGGTGATGCAAGGAGCAAGTGACAATATTTATGAGAGTTTATAAAGTTTATTAACAGAGACATACTGTTTTAGTTACCTAAAGATGTCAGAAAATTACAATTTGTTTCATCTTTGTTGGTAGCTGCACTAGCTATTCCATTACAGGGAAGGAGTTGATTTATGTGCAGCTGTTGAAAACACAATGAACCAGTCACCACAATTTTAACAAGTGTTGATGCTGGAATACCCACTTCAGATAGCATCTATAACACTGTCATGAAGAAAGTTGACAGTACACTACCTAAAGTAATGATTCTAGTTCCACACTTGCCAAGATTGGCGTCACTGCTATAGAACTGGGTTCTACCGGAGTGGCAATGAAAATTCATTCTTTCATGGTCCTTTAAATAAGGCCAAGGCATATGTCCTAGAATGCTGTTTTTTATTTTCTCCTTATGGTATAAGCTTTATACTACTTGGACTGGACTAACACGAAGTTTGTTTTGATTTCCACAACCAAGTCACTCCTCATATTTGTCCCCTTCTTCTCATTCTTTATATATTAAAATTGTGGGTGGAACACTTTACAAGGAAGATTATGTCTCTCATGAGGAAAGGGGCATTTTTTATTACAAATGAAAATTATGTTTCCACCCACACAAGAAGTTTACAGAATGTGTGTAGTGTGTGTGTATGTGTTTGGGGAACCTGCAGAACAGACACAAACAAGTAGACATAATAGAATGTGATGAGTCTAAACAAAGTGCTAAAAAATGGCCTAATTCTTCCAAGACCTCTTCAGTAAGTCATATGTGAGCTGGTTCTTAAAGAATATGTAAAGCAGACAGGAGGGAGGACCAAGAGAGGAGAGTATTTCAGGCAAAAGAGATGGCTGGCGCAGAGGCATAGAGTGCACAGTACAAAAGTAAATTCAAGGAAAACTTAGTGGTCTTGCTGGGCGTGAGTACAACGTAAAAGGGTACTGAGAAGAACAGCCATGCCTATCTTTTTATTTTGTGATGAGACTTGGATGCTATCTGACTTCTTGCAGTTTCTGTAGTATTACCAAGAAGTCTTACAGAAGAATATTACCCACCTAAGATTCTCTAATGAAACCAGGATACCAACATATAGACAAAGGGGTGGGAAAAAATGTGAGATGAGAAGATAATCAGGAAAAAGAAATTGGACAATGGAAAGTAGAGATATGATTTAAAGATGCACTGGAAATAGTGTTGGGGTAAGGCAGCAGACCTTAAAAGTAAGATGACTGTTTCTGAGCCAGAAGTTCAGCCCAGAGTATCCAAAGCATAGTCAGATAAAAAAAACAAAAAACAAAAGAAAAAAAAACAAAAAAACAAAAACAAAAACAAAAGAAAACAAAAAAAAATCTAGTAATGACTTTGACTGCAAATCAAGGGATAGTTTTCATGTGGAAGCAGCATACAAAAGGCAGTCAGTCACTTGCCAACAGAGATGAGAAGTCATGATAAGGGTCATCTTTAAACGGCAAGAAAAGTGCTTTCTAAGTCAGATACTGCTGATGGACACATTTGACCAAGATCCACATGTTTGATCAGTTCTGTTTTTTGTTTTTGTTTTTGTTAAATCAAAGTAAAGGCATTTTTCTGACTTTTCGAACACAGGACACCAACCCATGCCTTTGGTGTTACAGAACAGTACGGAGGTTTCGCCTCAAAACACCTCACTCTCTTCCCTCCCTCCCTTTCTGATCTACAACTTCTTGTTCTTCATTCTTTTTCACTTCTCTTAGCTTAGGTCTTCCAAGAGTATTCATGGGAATTGTTTTTAGTACTATATATGGCCCTAAGGTTCAAAAGGGAGTACAGATGTATACTAAAAGGCTTCCAAGAAATACTAGTGGAATTCTTGAAAATCTGCATGGTCTGAAATTGGGAAAATTCTTAATGAATGTTTGAAATCATTAGAATACATCCAAACCATTCTTTATTTCCATATACCATAGAACCTTTAGACCTGGAATAGGACATAGAGCAGACATAATTTCCTCACTTTACATATGAAAAAAATTAGAAGAGAGGTAAAATTACTTGTCTAAGGAATACAGTTATGGATAAATAATGGAGCCAACACTTAGATTTCCAATGAAATTACTTTTTTTTTTAAGGCTTAAAGGACATGTAATGAGTGATTTTCTTTTTTTATTATGACCAAAAAACATGTAACTAACATGAAATCCACCCTGTTAACAAATTTTTCAACGTACAATACAGTATTGTTACTTACTGTACAATATACACATTCTTGTGCAGCAAATCTCTAGAGCTTTTTCATCTTGTATAACTTTATGTAATTTCTTTAATGGTCTGTTGAAGTTACATTTTTAGTGACTACAACTCCTGTACATTTCTAGATAACCTCCCAAGTTTATTTTATATGAAGTCATATTCATACAATCTGGTGTCTTACTTAGAGTTGGTTCATTTTAATTTACTAAAGACTCCAGTTTGTAGGGGAATGATTACTTTATTCCGCACAGTTTTATATTTAAAGAATAGGGACCCTGACACACTGTATTCCATTAAAATAATAAACGTCTGTTCAACAGAGGCATCATAAGCAAAGTTAAAAGACAAGTCACAGGCTTGGAGATGATATTTACAAAGCATAAGGGATTAGTATGCAGAATAGATAATCTCCTTCAAATCAGTAAGAAAAAGACTAAGAACCAAATAGAATAATGAGAAGATGATAAGAACAGGCAATTCATAGGAGAGGAAACCTATATGACCAATACATACAAGGAAACATATTAAACCTCAGTAGTAAACAAGAAAATGCATATTAAAACACAGTGAGACATAATTTCATACCCACAAAATTGGAAAAATGTTTTAAGTGACAATACTGAGTGCTGGAAGATATGGAGAAATAGGAACCTTCATATACCACTTGTAGAAAGTATAAAGTAGTTGTTATGGACTGAATGCTTTGTGTTCCCTCAAATTTATATGTTGAAATCCCTACTCCTCAATGGGTTAGTATTTGGAGGTGAGGCCTTTGGGAGGTGATTGGGTGGAGCCATCATGAATGAGATTAGTGTCCTTATAAAAGAGGTCCCTCTGATCTCTCTAGCCCATATATATATATATATATATATATATATATATATATATATTATTAGAGAGAGAAAGAAAGAGAGAGAGTGAATGAGTGGCTGAGAGGGGCAGAGGGAGAGGCAGAATCTTCAGCAGGTGTCACTCTCAGTGCTGAGCCCAATGCAGGGCTCAATCCCATGATCCTAGGATCATGAACTGAGCCAAAATCAGGAGTTGGACACTCAACTGTCTGTGCCAGCCAGGCACCCCTCTAGCCTTCTTTTCTACTATATATGGATACATAAGTTGGCAGTCTGAAACTTGGAAGAGAGCCCTCACCAGAACCTGACCATGCTGGCACCCTGATCTCAGAGTTCCAATCTCCAGAACTGTGAGAAATAATTTTCTGTTGTTTATAAGACACCCAGTCTATGGTACTTGTTACAGCAGCCCCAACTCTAAGACAGTGGAATGACAACTTTGAAGAACAACTTGGGTGTGTCTTATAAAGTTGAAAGATGCGTATGCTCTGCAATCCAGTACTGTCACTTCAAGGTGGGAACCTTATACACACCCAGAAGAAGACATAAACAATGATGTATATTGGAGTACTTTTTGTAATAATGGAAAGTGAGAAGAAACCTACAAAATTTATCAACAAGGACATGGAGAAATAAAATGAAATACTCTATAGCTATTAAAATGAATAGGTATATATATCAATACAGATAAGTCTCAGAAATAGAGTGGAAAATGCAAGTTGATTAATGACATGGATAGTGTGATATAAATTTTGTAAATATTAAAATTCTGCTAAATACTATTTCTAGGTGCATGCATTTGTACAAATACATGAATGGGAAGGACTTATATCAACTTCAGGATGGTAGTTCTGCAGGGGAGGAAGGGAGGATAATGTGATCAGGGAAGGGCACAAAGTAAATTTCAACTGCTCAACCATATTTGTATTTTTAAAGGATTGGAAACAAATATGGAAAATATTAATGTTTGGTAAATCTGTATGGTGGGCATAACTGTATACCCTGTTCTTCTCTGTATTCGAAGTTTTTCACAATATATTACTTTTATAAAAGAATGAAGAAGTACATTTCCTTTACAACTATAAATATTCACTTTGATCAAAAGCTAAAGTTAGCTATATGGTAGAAATTATGTCAACTCTGAGCCCTGTTTTGTCACCCATCAGCTTATGCAGTCCAAATTGAGAGTTGGGCTTAGGTGCCCTTTTCATTTTAGATAAAGTCCCATAAAGAGATAAGCATATGTAATTACATATTATAAACTTTCACTATATATACTGTCAAGTGCATACCAGGATCACATTTTAAATCATTCATTTGTGTTCCTCAAAAAGTGATAGCACCTGCAGACATTAGCTCTGTATTCAGGCCAGTGAGATGGTTCATTACTCCCTATTGCTAATTACATACAATGTTCTTTACTTTCACGTGAACTTTGATGTGCTTGCATTAGGTCCAGGTATTACCTGGGAGGGTAAACTGTTTTTAGTTTGAGGAAAACACAAGGCAGCTGCCTGATGCTTTGAAAATAGTATAGAAAAATTCTTAAAAGTCAACAAGAAATAGTTCAAACATACAGGGTTGAAAACTATTTAGTATCCAGAGCTCAGAGAAGAAGGAAATCCTAGAAAATTTGGGAGGGAAATGATTTCAACTAAGTTTAGAAAGTGACTTACATGGTCTTAAAAATTGTTTATAAATAAATGGTCACTAAATCACATAGATGTGTGATTTCCGAATCTATGCTAATATCAGAAAATTATACATGCTTGCTGGGCTTATATAGATAAAACAGACTTGCTTTGGTGGACACAATTCCCTACTAATAAACTAATTAACCCAGCCAAAATGCAGAAACTCATTAAAAGCATTTAAATTCATGTTAAATGCAAATGTGCAATTATCTGCAATTGTGATAACCAAAATAAACAACACTCAGAACCATAAGAAGGCCCTAATAAAACATTTGAAATTGAGAACTTGACTTGTAGGAGTTAGAAAAGAAATCAAAGAGCAAAATCAGTTCATACTAAGGCAGGGTTTCATTTATACAGTGTATCCAGGAACAGAGCCAATAATCCACAAAGTTTGAAAAGCCATGAAGTTCCTCCAAATTTAGGTAGAGGCAACTATAAATTGGCTGATTTCTAAATGGGATAAACACTCCAAAATACTAAGTGCAGTGATACCCCTCTGCAGTGATATTCCTCTGGAATATTCTTCCCTACTCATCTTTGCAAGGCTACAATTACTCATTCTTCAAGTCTTACCTGTTACTTCCATGGGAAGTCTTTCCACCTTCTCTACCCTCCACATCTCAGGTTCTGTACTCCTGCTTGGTATTCTATTACACTCTGACAATCACCTATTACATACAGCACTTAAACTTTATTTTAACTGTCTGTCATCTCCCTTACTAGATCATAAGCTCATGAGCCAGGAATCAGTCCTGTCTTGATTCTTATAATTTTCATCCAGAAAAGAAAGCACAGTACCTGGCCCATAGTAGGAACTTGACAAATATTTGTTGAATATATTAATGAGTGCATAGATGGATGCATAGATAGCCAGATGTAAGTATATTAACGTGTTGATCAATTCTATACAGAGCAAGGTAACCATTTTTTAAAAGTATATTAGTTTACATGAGGGTCTGTGTCTATATGTTTCTTTAAATCTGATGGTGATGGAGTATGTTACACATGTATTTCTGGAGAGGGAAGGACTTTGTAAAAACACAAAAACGAGTATGCCTAAATAATTCCTGAGGAGTCATAATTTTTCAGATTTATGTATTTATGCTCAAACTGCTTCCATCCATGTTTCATTTATTCTTACAACCTCCAAGCAAAATAGATAAGGACAGATATTATCATTGTCATTTTTCTGAAGAGGAAATGGATTAAGAAGTAAAGTGAATTTGTCCAACTGCAAATGATATCACAATATCTAAGCTGATGCTCCAGCCACTACAATAGTGTATCCTAGTAAGATCACAATTACTATCACAATCTTTTTAGAGCTAGAGAAAGAGATATGAGCAAATATTTGAGACAGAAAGAAAGCCCATAATTCATAGTGACAAATCTGCTTGGCAGGCACCTTGTAAAAGAAATTTAGCTTCTGCGTTTAACTAGCACATACAAGGGGATATTAGGACAGGGATGGAAATTTACTTTTTGTCTAAGTTCATAAAGTCTTGCACTGATATTGGTCATAAACATTCAGTTTAGTAGATGATAAGATGAAATGCATTTAACAAGAATGACCAAGATTTCAGCTTGAAGAATTAAATATGATATTTTTCTGAACTATAATTGATAAGAAAAAAGTTGAGTCTAATTTATGTTTGTAATTAATACCACGTGGAAAACAACATTGAGATTAAAACATCGATATTAATTGAAATCCTTTATGAGCCTTATAAATGATCTAGTTTGATAACCGGTACACGAAAGCATTGGAATGAGCTGCTCTCCCCCATATCTCTTTTCCTTAAAAAAAAATCAATGTAACTCAGTAGGGTGTTTTCAAACGTAGGAAGCAAAGTAGGTGCTGCTTCCAAAGCAGTTTTTTGAGTGTCAGATATGAATGAGATTTTATTACATTTTCAGCCTCACATGATGCCTTTCCATCAAGGAGCTCAAGGGCCTCAAAAGAACGGCCACTTCCCTGGAGCTTGATCAGCAGGGGCCCATGGAAGGTGCCTTTGTCCAGAAATGAAAGGCAATGGTGACCTTCTTAGAGCAGAGGAGACCAGGCATACTACTGTTTTGGGCTCTATTAACCTGTTCTCACTGACAGACAATATTCAAATTCTAAAGGAAGATTTCAATGTTAAAATAAATCTGTGTTTCCAATATTGATTGTAACAAATCACAGTGTGCACTCCTTTATTTTAGTCCTTCTAGCTTCACCTTGTCTCTAATGCACTGGTTGATACTGCTTTTTCTTTCAGGTTTTTCTCTCCGATGGGCTATTTGTTGCTCCTCTGTGCTTCAGGAAAGTAACAAGTAACAGGGACAAAGGTTACCTATACCTCAAGAACTGACGTAACAAGGTAAATATTAGGGCATGGTAACATAATCATAATAATTGCTTTCATTAAATCCCGACTGTGTGCCGAGCCCTGTACTATCACGTACTTCACACGCACTACCTCATTTGATTTTCTCCCACAGACTATCAGATAAATATTACTATTGTCCTCATTTTGTGGAAGAGGAACATGAATACCAGCTCATTAATTTATTTACCCAAGATCCCCAGAGCTAAGTAAATGGCAGGCTCAGGATTTAAACCAAGGCCCATCTGACACAAGGCCCATCTGGTCCCGAAATCAGTTTGCTATGCCACACTGCCAACCTGAAACAAAATGATGTACTCTAAATATGGTGTCAGGTGGTATGCGTGCTTGCAAGCAGAAGAAATTCCAAGCTTTCAGGCATTTTACGGCTGAATGGATGATGTAGAACTAGAACTTATTTGGGGTAATGGCTAACATTTGTTGAGGGCATAGTATAGGTGCTGTTCTAAGAGTGTCACATGCATTGACTCATTTAATCACTACAATACCCTACTAAGTATATATGTGGCATTTTAATGCCCATTGCAAAGATGAAAAAGCTGGCACTGAAAGGTAAAATGACTTACTCAAGGTCACACAGCTGTGAAGGGGTGGAGCTAGAATCCAAATCCAAGCAGTCTGGCTCCAGAGTATACACACTTAATCACAACACTATATTAATGAGAAATTGGTTGAGATTAGGAATTGTCCCAAGGAAAAAAAATAATCACACAGTTTCAGAGCCAGAAAGAACCTTAAAGATTATTTAGTCCAACCGTCTTATCTTACCAATGAGAAAAGGGAGGCAGAGCAAGTTTAACCGACTTACCTAAAGTCACATGGTTTGCAAGTAGCTTGAGCCTGCACTACAGCCTGGGTCTTCTCAACCCCAGTCAAGTGTCCATCCCATTCTACCATGCTAAGCTCTTCCAGATATACTCATATGGCAAAATAGGAGTAGACTTCAGCTAAACTGCCTTTTCTGGACCTGGACCTGAGCTATTGAACATGACTGGAGAAAATTCACATAGCTGAGTTGATGGGCTTTACTTTCATTTAAAGTATTTCCAATCACAAGCCTCAACTGAGCACTCATCTTTGCCCCGCAATGCTCCTTCTGCATTAAGCTTGCTTTCCCATTCTTCAAATTGACTATGATATATCTTCACTTCTCTCCTCAATCCTTCTATATCTTTCCCACTCCTCTCCCGCTTCCTGCCTTTAGCTGATGATCTTGCCTCATACTTTGTGGAGAAAACAAAAGCCATCAGAAAGAGCTCTCTCCTCTTCCCACCACCAAATCTACACAGTGACCTACATCTTTATCTATTCTTTCTCTTCTGCCTTGTTGAGATGGAAAGAGTATCCCCCAATCCCATCTTCCCTCGCCTGCTCAAAGACTTTGCTCCTGTCTAGATTCCTTTACTTCTTCATCATCACTTCTCCCTTTCTACTGGAAGTCAGCCTTGACTTCTACTGTTTCAACATCCCATACTTCCCAACCAGTAGTAGATCCTGCCTTTTGATTATAACTTCAAAATCCATGTTGAATTTCTCCATTTCTCTTCATCTTTGCTACCATCATTTTTATCGATGTCAGCATTTTCTCTTACCTAGTCTCCTGCAATAAATGAATAACCTAATTGGCCGTTGTGCTTCCATTCTTGTCCACCTTTTAACTCACTGTCCACAAACAGCCAAAGTAGTCTTTACAAAAAAATATATAAGAGTTCACATTACTCCTGTGCTTAAAACCTTTCTATGGATTCCCACTGTTTTTAGAATAAAATCCAAATTTTAAAACCCCAATTCTTGAGGCCTATAAACTCTGTATGATGTGGCACCATTTACCTCTTCCGACTTTATTTATATTTATATATGCCATGTTCCCTCTCCTCAACTATGCTGGGTTTCCCTCTGTTCCTGCAACACACCAAACCTTTCTTGCTTTAACCTGTGCCTGCTGTCTCCTAGGCTATTTGTGCATCAGACGCCTTCTCCTCCATCACACTTCAGCCCGAAATGCATCTTTTTAGAGAAACCTTACTTCTGTGATATCTAAGTAGGCCCTGACATTTTTTTCTCTTCCATAGCTGTCCTCATACTTAACCACCATCAGTAAGAATTTTATGTATGTAGGGGCAACTGGGTGGCTCAGTCAGTTAAGCATCCAACTTCAGTTCAGGTAATGATCTCATGGTTCCTGAGTTCAAGCCCCATGTCAGGCTTTGTGCTGACAGCTCAGAGCCTGGAGCCTGCTCTGGATTCTGTGTCTCCCTCTCTCTGCCCCTCCCCTGCTCACATTCTGTATCTCTGTCTCTGTCTCTCTCTCTCTCTCTCTCTCTCAAAAATAAACATTAAGAAAAGAATTCTATGTATGTATTCATATATTTCTGTTCACTCATCTGACTTGAAGTTCAATGATAGCAGGACCTTTGTATATCTTTCATTTACTGTTGTATTTACAATATCTAATGGAGTATCTGGCACCAAGCAGGTGCTCAATAATTTTTTGCTGAATTACGGAATGAATTAATTAAAACCTGGATCCTATTGAAAAATACCTGAAACAATGATCAAATGGGGAGAGACAGAGTCCTTAGAATAAACCAAAAAAGGAAAAAGTCAAGAAGTCAAGAGTTCTTCTTTAGGTCCTCTATAGTCACTAACACATTACTATCAAATAAAGATACTCTGAACAGGGGAAAATAACTCTGACTTCTCTAGGAAAAGAATCTAACTGGTTTCATGATTCCAAATCCTTTACTAAACTGTAGTCATCAGATTCTGATCTTCGTGATGATCCCTTTCTGAATGAAATTAAAAAAATAATCTGCATACATTACCCAGATGAGGAACAGGATCTTGAGGTTGTTAACTATACAAGGCTTTCTTTGTCAAATATGCTCCTTCTCACTATACATACTTGAACAGAAAGCGAGAGTTACATTTTACTTAGTTATTTTTACCTCAAGTCATTTATTCCTCTGCTAAGTAGTTTATCGATTCTTCAACATCAATTTAGAGCTGGAGTTTACAGCACTCCCATCAGAAACCTTATAGTGCTCAAAATAAATGTCTTGCCCGAACAACACCATGTCAGTTGTTGAAGATGTAACTCAGGAAAACAAATGCACCTAAAGGTAGAAACTAAATATAGATATCCCCTTATACATACACAGTTGGGATGTGACCTTTCTTACAAGAAAAAATGAAAGAAATCTATAACATATAGAAAATTCAGTAGTATAAGGAGTCTAATAAGGAAAACAGTAGAATTCACTATAGTACATTACCTCCCACTAATGTTCCATAACAGTTATTTTAGACAGGAAGCATAAGCTTGCCAAATGTTCTACATTTCCTGTACTAGTTTCACATCCTACACATCTAGCCTAGTATTAAAAATATTGTCCATGATATTTTGCTTCCTGGCTTCTGGAGTGGGAGCCTCCAAAATCTGCCTATAAACCTTTTGGGATTCAAATTCCAACTTTCATCCTGTAGAAAGCATATCTGCCACACATACCACCCCCTTCTAGAGAAACGTTGGTTATGCTCAAATGCTTTGGGATTACGAGTGAGAAAGTCTTGAATTATGTATCTAAGTATAACCCATTAGCTGATGGGCCAGAAAAGCACAAGAAAGACACAACTGTTTTAACAGTTTCACCCCAACTGTAAGTATTCACATGTAATGACACATATAGAAGATCACAAAATTTCCTTTTCACCCTAGAAGGAAAACAGGTGTTAAATGTTCTTGAGTCTTAGCACTGTACATTTAAAATAACTACCTTATACATTGATTTGGAGTTGCAACTCATCTAAGACACTTAGGGGATTCCCAAAAGTGCACCAGAATTTGGGAATATATAAAATTATAATTACTTTCCATTCTTTTTCTCCAATTTCCTCATAATTGCTCATCCTGATATAGCCCTATATTCTTTAAGGGATGAAGGAAAGGGGCTTAACACACTGGATGGTATTTCAAAACTGTATAACCAGGCAGGGTCATTCATTCAATAAGTATTTATTGAGTGTTAGGTGCTAGGCACTGTTCTAGAGGCTGGCATAACAAGCCCACAGAGGGGTTGCACAGGTTCAAATGAGCATAAGACAGTAACAAGAGAGAAGGGTTTCTGATTTCTAAGGTTGTTCCTTTTTTGTTTGTAGTCAGGCAATGGAACAGCAACCATAGGCTGTACATAGCAGGTAAGATGTCAAATGGGGAGACTCTTCCTCAAGACTACCTTGCTTCCTTCCTAATTCCAGCATAGAATAACTCACGACTAGGGAAAGGAGAGTCAAAAAAATTAAGGCAATTTTTTTCCGAGTAACTAAGGTAAATGGAACACTCTAAAGGCAGCCATCCAAACCATCCCTGCCGCAAGCCCAGGTCTCTCTGCTTCACATCTTGGGTTTAAGATCCTCCTTCACCTTTTTCTCCCCATTACTCCAATGCAGCAGTCAGGCAGTTCACATATACAATTATCTTTACTCTGGTGGGAGGAAAGCTTAAAGTAGATTTCCACGCAGATCATTCATTCAACCAATATTTAGTGAGCACCCACTATGAGCCAAGGATGGCTCTTGGTGCTGGGGATATAGCAGTAAACAGATGATCAGTGCTACTCTGATGGAGTTCACAATTTAAATGGGGGTTGTTAAGGTAAGTTACAGTCAATTTTACAATAACCACATAGTTTCATACTGGTTCAAGTGATTACACAGTCCCTTCTTGTTCCTCCTTTCTTTAGCTTCTACTCTAGAGCCCAACCTTTGCACCTATGTGTTCTTGCTGCTTTTTGATGTTTCTATACTCCACTTCCACTCTGAGGTCTAGCCTAAAGGCTCAGCTGCCTCCACTCCCCTCTCAGGTCCTCAGTCACACCCTCTGTAGTTGAGATTATCTCTAATGAACAGAACTCTTCTTGCAATGGTTCCTCATCTTTCTTACACCATGGTGACAGCAATTTGACCAAAATTACCAGGGCATTCACTGGGCTCTGGCTTCTCATCTTGGGAATCTCTGATTAGCCGTTCCTTAGCCTCTTAGTTGAGCTTCCAGCTCCATTTACAAATCCTTGCTTTCCTTTGTTCCTCTCTAATCTCTTCTTTTTATTTACTTCGTACCTCTATTTTTTCCTGACAAATATTTCTCACCCAAGTTGAGAAAGAAAGATAGTTGGGAATATGAAACACCACAGTCCAATTTAAATAAATCTGTTTTAAAAAATCTGGATTGTCAAAGATAATTTGAAAAAGAAAGCCTCTGGGGCCAGGTACCATGTCTTCATAAGACTCTGATCTCATATATACACAGTTGCTTCCTGTGGAATTTCTGCAAGCTGTTCTTTAAAATAATTGTGCTGTGTGTTTCTGGGTTCTTATGGGGTTTTAACATTTTGAAACCACAGGAGCAAACAGAAAAATTTTAAATGTGATTACTCAGTAGTCAAATAAAATGTTATAAGAAATTTCTCCATTTTTTCCTACCCTCCAATTTTTTCCTTCCCATCTGAAATACAAAACGAGTTGAAAATATTTCAGTCCAAAGGGTAATTTTATGAAAAAGATAAGCACCTAGAAACAGGCTTATAATGAAAAAATCTCCTCCACCACAGAGCAACACTAATGTAATTCAATAAAGTTTATAAAACCATTCCTGCCAATCAAAATCTAGAAAAGACAATTTCCTGTTTGTGGAAATAGATGTGATACTGAACAGAACCAAATTAGGTTGCAATTAGCTTAGAAAAAAACCTGATACACTAGACTCAGGTTAGCTTAAAAAAATGTTGCTGCATTTTAACACATTTGCATACTAGTTTAATAAAATTAAGATTTCCAAGAGAAATCTTAGGGAGTAGGGAGGGGGAGCTGAATGAGTTATACATAAAAAAAAAGCTATATATAAGTAAAAATAGTAAGCATTTCGCTGAGAGTTCACTATGTGCAGGGCACTTTCCAAAGTCCTTTATATATGGTTTCTCATTTCCTTCTCACCATAATTTTAACAGGTGGGTGTTATTATTTCAGTTTTACAGATGAGTCAGCCAAAGCTCAGAGATTAAGTTAGATGTGTAAATTCATTCAAGGGATAAAATTCAGACCCAGGTCTACTCTTAACTGTTAGGCTATGTTGCCATTCATAGAGTATATAACAGACATACCCATATAATATATAGTTATATATAATATATATGAGCATTTATAACAGGTAACTCCTGAATGAATTAGCTAGGCATGAAGCAGCATGACATAGCAGAAAAAGCACTTGATCAGGAGTCCTGAGACCTAAGTTCTGCTCTAGGCTCTGACACTAAGTAGCTGTATGGCTTCAGATGAGTCATTCAACATCTCTGGGCCTCAGTTTCCCCATCTATAAAACAAGAATATCAAGATAAAGATTCTATAACATCCCATTTAGTTCTGCCATTCTATTATTCCGCTGACAATAAGTTATATTGTATGTATTACAATGAATGTTTTGCCTTTGGGGATAATATACACTGAAAGCAACTTGAGAAAGAGATTCTGCTAAAAAGTGTACCCTTGACACAAGCAGATCTGCTAGAAAGAGGGAGATGATTTCAAAAGGAGAACCTTTTTTGTGATCATAAATGGAGCTGCCTTCATAGTCTTTGAACTCTCCTTCACCATCAGCCAAAGAGAAGCTTCAGTTAATCTTCACTAAAGATGACAGTCTGCAAGTATTTTGGACCTCCAGGTCGAGGCTAAGTTGGCAAGAACTAAATGGAGAGAAAACCATTTTACAGGGTCACCGCTAAGCCCAGAATCATGGAATTTCTGAAGAAAGTGTTTATGGGTGACTAAATCAAAGGCCTCAGTTAGGTCAATAAAAATGGTTCTAATATAAACCTCACACATTGTTTCTGAAATATCATTGGTGCTTTTAGTAAAGTTAAATTGAGAGGAAGGCTAGCTGTGAAACATAACTAGACCACAGTCAGCGAATTCCCTTCTCTAGGGGATTGAGCATTTGGGAATTTTATAAAAACTTCACCTAACTTTGGCAACACACACTGGATCACCATCAGTATAGATGGATTCTGATTTTTGATCCTTTCTACAATGCACAATGCCAAATTGATTAGTGAGTCTCCAGAAAGAATGGACACATTCAAGAACTCAGTTGGCCTTCTACAGGGATTCCAGCCAGTTTGAGGAGCAACTGATTGAAAAGCCTTAAGTTTTTATGTTTGTATTTCTCTAGAGCAGCTCTTGACTAGCTTCTCTCTGCCCCATTGCCTTCCCAGGTGACAACCCACTGTCATCTTTGCCACAGGATGTGATAAGCCATACTCCTAGCTGCCTTTCCAATTCTCGCAAGAGCCACTGAGCAAAGGAGGTTAATGATAGTGTCTTCTCACTTCTACTACTTACAGTAATGGAATTCCTAAAGAGCTCATTTTTCTTGTGAAATGCTTTATTTTAGAAAGGTAGCCAAAGAAATGTAAAGGAAGGCTGAGGGAGAGGGAGGAAGGGTTAGCTATTTAGCTCTATCTGTGGGTTATTTTCCTCATGGCATGGTACATTTGTATTTTTAAATTAAATGAAACCCTTTGTGCTCTAGGTGAGAATGCTATATAAATCACAGATGGCTTTTGTAATTGGCCAATATTAGAAATACAAAGGTGTCTGAATGAATAGATAAATGACATTATCATAAGATTGGAAAGGGAAGAACCATATGGCAAGTTAATGCAAGGAATTATTAAGATAAAGTGAAAGAGTTGGAATTTGAAAGTGGGTACTAAATTCATTTGGATTATAAACTGTTGCAATTAGAAAAGAAACCCTGGAGGCTAATCAATTTTCATTAATGGATTTCTTTTGACCTTGCCCAGTGATTTCTCAATTTGTTCTTGAAACAAACCCTTGAAACAGCTTCTCTCCATTTGACAGGCCAGGGCATTAATTTATACTTCACCTGTGCCCACAGCTCATATACATAGTAACAGAAGTAAAGCCTGTCCAACTGTGAGCTCTGAGTACCCAACTAAGTCCACAAAAGGCCCAGAAAGGGCATGGCTGCTCCCTAACCAGTAGATGTACCAACTTAGATTCATATAATTTTAGAGTTGAAATGGGTCTTTGAGTTTATCTCATTCTTAACATGTATTCTTACACTTAACTTTGTGTTAGGAGGTATGGTCATAGGATTGTATAAGAGTAAGAGGAGAAGTACACAAAGTGCCTGGCACACAGTAGGTACTTAAAAATACGTCAATTTCCTTCCTATTCTCCATGTCTAAGTTTTCTCTTTTCCAGGCACAAAGTCCCAGTTTCTAACCTTTCTTAATATGACAGGTTTTCCAGCCCCTGACCATCTTTGTTTTATTCTAGTTTGTCAAGTGTTTTTCTAAGATGTACTGCCTGGGATAGAAAGCATTATTCCAGAAGTGTGACACATGTGTACCACGTGGAGCAGAGTGGGACTTCAATCTTAAAGTTTCTTTAATCTTGGGAAGATACAGCTCAGCTACAGGCATATGTGGGCAAGGCAGGGTTGAGGTGTATTCTCTTATCATCATGATTCTTTTTGCTCATTGATTTCCTTTTTCCTGGCCCACAGGCAAATGAGTGATCGATTCCATCAAAACTTCAAGTTACTTATTGAATCAGAGCAGTTGTATTGGCCAGATCCAGTAGCTCTTTCCTGGGACTCTGCTTTCGTAGCAGGTTGTGATGCATAATAATGCAGCCAATCTAATTCCTGCCACATATACTGACGGGCATTACTGCCAGAGTGTCTCTTCCAATCCATTTTATGTGGTTGTTTTCCTAAGTAACTTATTGAATTAAAAAGATAATAATTTTAATCTTATTGGTTAGTACTGATGAAGCACTTCCAGGCATAGAGAGAGGTAGAGTGTATGCTTTGAAAGTACAAGGGTGGAGTTCAGTTTCCACCTTTCCAATTTCCTGGAGGCAGTATAGAATACTGAGAAGACCACTAAGCAAGAGTCACAGAACTTGATACAGTGCCCCATCTATGCCACTAACTTAGTATACAATCTTGGGTAAGTCATTTAACTTATATGGATCATAGTTTCCTTATCTGTAAAATGAGAGGGTTGGATCAAGCAAACTGTAATGTCTCTTCTGGATCTAAAAATATATAGTTCTATTCTGTGCCTTATGGCCAATTAAAAAATTGTATTTTCCCACACGATACTTACCTTTTTAATCAGTTATCACTGAAGAATATCCCAGACAAAATGGGGTTTTTAAACAACTTATGTAATTTAAATAGAGAACTGAAACAGGTAACCATTTCTTTTCCCAATCTCTTGCTTATGTAATTTTAAAGCAGTAAACGAAACTGTGTTTTACAAAGATTATCATTATATAGCCAAGCTGAAGTGGAGAATTCAACACCTACAAGTGAGGTACAACAGAGAGAGCTGCATTGAGCAAGTCTGTTTATAATATATTAACCATAGGAAATGGCTTGGAACCTGACCTTGTGTAGACATTCTACTCTTCAGAGTTCAATTTAGTAATATGCTGTGAGAATGAGTACATAAATCACCCATTATGCTGTGTCAGAGATCATACCATAAGTATGTTTAAAATTTTTGTTATTAATTTAAATCTTAAGGTAGTAGCCAAAATTACTGTAGAACAATGCCTTTTTACTTCTAGTCCATATAAAGTAATTGGTTTATGAGAGATTTCAAATGTGTAGGCTAATCTTTTGGATAGGCTATACTCTTTTTTACAATCCTCTAAGAAAATAATCTATTAAATCTATAGATACATTACCCAATAGAAGTCTTAAGTATCAACATTGCTGGTATACTCATTAATAAAAACATCCCATAAAACATTGATAAAATTTATGGTTTTTTGCTTCTAACTCAAGAAACACCATATTGAGTCATGGACTATGAATTCTGGTATTTGAACTCTGACAATGGCATCACAAGGCTGTTATAAAGGAGAACATGATCCCTTCCCTCTATGATCATACTCTTGAATGTTAAGAATGTTTAGTAAAACACACACACACACACAAGACAACATACACACACACACACACACACACACACACACACACGCTGGTAGGGGCAGAATTCCTATAGTATTTTACAGAGGATATTCTATTTTCTAGGAGGCATTTCTCTATCAGGCAGCACATATGAAAATA
This sequence comes from Panthera uncia, assembly GCF_023721935.1. Taxonomy (NCBI): domain Eukaryota; kingdom Metazoa; phylum Chordata; class Mammalia; order Carnivora; family Felidae; genus Panthera; species Panthera uncia. Next base: position 103,599,473 of record NC_064817.1, read on the forward strand.
AGAAAACCATGAAAAACCTCTATTTTTCAACATTTTGGTGTTCTTGTTGGATTCATGCAGTGGCTGAAAGATAAATCCAAAATAGTCGGGGAGGGGGGAACCTTGGCTCACCACAGCATCATTTATACTGATATTTCTAAAGGTCAGAAGAATTTAGGTCCAGGCTCATTTCCCATCGTTAATTCACTCCAACATGACAAATCTTTCCATGATGACGTGGTCTCCCAGTTATCTTCTCTGTGGCTAAAGGGGAAGACACAGAAGAATTTCCAAAGGTCTATGTCATTACTCTGCTTTCCCTAGGTGGGACTCTTGCTGTTATCCCTGAACTATGGCGGAGACACCACGACACAGCAGATGGTAAGAAAAGAGGACCAAAGTTTAAATTAACAACCATTGCTACCAACATTAAGCATCCCTTTGAAACAAGGGAAACTGTGAAATCTGAGTCTACATTTCTATTGACGGTCAACAAAGCATTGCCTTCTTAGGAGAGACAGGGTTTACTGCCTTTCTTAGCATAAATACACCAAGCAAGAACACATCAAGCAGAAGATAATAGTGCATCCCTAATTTAGTAATTGTCATAGGACTCTTCTCCTCAATTAAACAGTTAACAGGGAGCTGGGATTCACACAAAGAATTTCACTCCTCCTCCCTCTTTCCCAGTTTGATTTATGCATAGCCCCTGGAGACGCAAATTAATGTCTTCATAGACCAAAAGCCCCAGCTGTTTTGGAAAACCTATGACAAAGCTTAACTAAGGTTCACGCATGCAAACACAAAGCCCCCATAATTACTAAGCTGGGTGTTATGAAGCTGGCTCCTCAATCAAGGGTCTGAAACCAGCCTTATTGCCTCTCTCATTCCCAGCCAGGCAGGCCTGAATACACCTATAGTGCTAATTTAGTATTGCTGGAGGCATTGTGGATCCTGGGTAGATAGACACCTTAAGCAAAACCAAAGAAGAGATATAGAACTATAGGGATTTAAAACCACAATTCATCATTTATTAATATCAGACAGAAGCACTAGAAAACTGTGAAACTCCATTTCTTATAGACCTAATTTCTTTGGTTTATTTGTTCTTTTCTTTTTTGATGGTAAAAAAAGAAATCAGAAAATGGCATGACACATTTAAGGAAAATTCTAAAAGACACTCTGCACCCTCAATTCTGTCTTAAACGAACAAAAGACAAGCTTCCCCTCCCCTTGGAAACATGTGGCCTGCACTTGCTGTTCCCACTTCCTCTCCTCTTATTCACTCCTTAATCACTGCATTTTACTAAAACAACCCTTGCAAATGTCAGTGACACTCTTTCTTGCTAAAGCCAGTGACCACTTTTTAGTCCTCATCTTATTCTTTCTCACTGCAGCACTTAACTCTGCTGGCCATTCCAGCTTTCTTGAAGCTCTTCCCTTGCCTTTCTGTGATACCTCCTAACTCTCTAGTTTCTCTTTCTCAGCATCCTTCATGGGCTTCTCTCCCTCTACTCATTTCTGAGATGTCAGTGTTCCACTTTATGCTTCTTTGCTTCTTATTCCACAACCAGAGGTTCTTAATCTAGACATTATAGGGCTGCATGGATGTGCTTCAAGAGGTCTATGAACCTTCTAAAATTGCATGCAGAATTATATATGTAAATTTTATGGGGAGAGGGTCTATAGTTATCAGATACCTAAAGGAGTCTAAGGGCAAATGACCCTCAGACTGGCTCTGGGGATGCCATGATTTCAAATCATATCTCTATATGGGCTGATAACTCTGGTATCTGTATCTCCAGTCTGGTTTGTTCTTAGCATGGGCATCTCATGGGGACTTTAAACTTAACCCATTACTTTTACCCAACAATTCTGCTTTTTCTCCCATGTTGTCCATGTCAGTAAACAGCATACAACCCACCTAGCTGTTCAATACAGAAACCTGGAAGTTATGCATATTCTTCCGTTTCCCTTATTCTCCATATCTAGTAACCAAGTCCTATGGACTCTACCTCCTATCTTAAATGTGAGCCCTTCTTTTCATCCCAATTATCATTATCTCAGTTCAGGTGGATTACTGCAAAGACCTCCTCACATCTCTTTCTGACTCCCATCAACTCCCCAGCTGCAGACAGAGTGATCCTTCCAAAAGACAAATAGGATCATGTCACTTCCTGGCTTAAAAACTTTTCAGCGACTACTTTATCACTCCTAGACTGCAGAACTTCAAACTCCCTGATGTGGCAAATAAGGTCCTTTATGACCTGGCTCCTGCTTATCTCTAGAGTCTCATCCATACACTATAGCCTCCTTAACCAAATCCCTTAACCACCTACGCTCTCAACCCTTAACTACTCTATATTCCCCAGCCATACTGAACTATTTTCAGTTCTTGCCTCGAGGAATGTATATACTTTAACATCAGTCTGGAACACTCTGCCCCACTTTGGCCTGGGTAACCTCTGGCAGGAAGCTATCCCCAGCCACCTAAAGCTGGGTTAGGTGATGCCTTTTCTATTCTCTGCTAGCATCCTCCATGTGATTGCCTATTTCTCAGCTTCTCTAAGTCCCACTAAGGTTTCGTAAATAAACTAAAACCTCCTTGAGGTCAGGGACCATATGGCGTCCTTAGCACCTAGCATAGTGTCTGGCACAAAATAATTGATCAATAAATATATGATGATTAACTAAATGAATCAACGGACAGATGGCAAATCCAGGATGTTGACACCATACTGTTAATTCTCATAATTTTTGCCTTCAGTTTAGTGTAGGAAATAAAACAGTGAACTCCAGAGAAGTCAGCCAATTTAGGCACTAACTCCTTAGGCCTCACTTTCCTCATTTGTATAACTAAGGAAACATTCTCTATGGTCCCTTAGGGCTTGGAAATTCTCTAATTCACTGCTTCCTTAACATATCTGATTCTCTGACCAAACTCCATTTCAGGCTCTCTGTTCTCTTTCCTACATGCTCCACCCCCATCCAAACAGCACCATGACAATCTGGTTTGACATAAGGCCAGTATGTGTGTGTGTGTGTGTGTGTGTGTGTGTGTGTATATGAAAGAGGAAAAGAGGAAGAACGGAAGTGAGGGAGTGAAGGGTAGAGAGGAAGTGAAATGAAAGACAGTGAAGCAGTTTCTGGACATCCCTCCCTTCCCATTTCTATGCTTTGTAAGAAATGATAGCTGGTCTCAAAGGTCTAATTTTAAGATGTTGACAATGTTAAGTTACTATACGGTGACAAAATTCTTGAAATTGTTTAATAACACTCAGAATAGTAAAAACAAACAAACAAACAAACAAACAAACAAAAAACAGGTAAGGAAAAAGTTAAGGCCAAGTAGACATAAGTTATTTTTAAAGGGTTGAATCCCAGTAACTGGATACATTTTGGTGAATAAGGCTTACTGAAAGTTTAAAAGGAAAGGAGACAACTCTTTTGAAATGAGATACAACCTGAACTATGATCAAGAGAAGTTGAAGAACTATGGTTACAGAAGCATTTGAAGTTACTGCAAAGCTATGGGAATATGTAACAAAAATAACCAGCACTAAGAATATAATAATGCAAGGACCAATCCTCTACTGGTCCCTGGGGCAAGAACCAGATGGCCTAAAAGACCAATTCTCATCTCTTAATTTCTTTGATTGATAAGGAAGGATACGTTTCCATTTAGTTCTCATAAACAGTGACCCCTTTTCTCCTCTGTGGACAATGTTGATGTACTACCACTTTTGCTTCTAGATATTAAACTCGTATTTAATGATATGTGTGCTTGGTAATGTATGTATCTGAAAACTTATGCTGACAAAAATGGCCTTGCATTCATCTATTTGTCTTTCAGTTGCTGCACACAAATATAGCAGGGAAGTGGGGAATTTAAATGCACAGCAGACAGCTGATGTATTTCTCCATAAACTAGTCTACATATCATGGCAAGAGTAGAAGCACAGAAAACCTCAGATGCATTCTTCCCCATAAAGAGGCAAATGAAGCCAAGGGGCAGAATAGTAAGGAGGAAAATGAAAGGCTAAAATGAGATTACTAGTGCACACCCTTTTAAAAACAAATCAAAAGAACATTATCCTTGCCAGTGATGGAGATGGGTTAAACTCTTTCAGTGCAAAGAAAAAAGAAGAGTGTCCACTTTCTAAAGAAAGCCAATAGCATTTTCAACACTGTTAGGTTGATACCATTTCACTTCAGAAGTGGATAGAGTTAGTTTGTCATGTAAAGGTTAAGAGGAAAAAATTAGAATATTTAGAATAAATAGCAACATACAGAAAAAAAGTGAGCAAACCCTAGCAATGCCCACTGTGCCTAGTGATCTTGGATACCATGGAACTTAGGTAAATAGGTAAATACATAGTTTATAGGGCTCCTATATCAATTCTAACTATATCTCACATATAAATATACAAATATATAATTACATTTTGATATATTAATATGTGATAGCCAAGCAGACATCAGAGGGTGGGAAAGCACACCTGAGTCACCGGGATAATAAAGTAGGAAGAAACCACAAGAAACCATGGGAGATCAGGTTGAGAAATCAGAGACTAAGAAAGGAGTCATTCTTTGAAAAATTCTATGTGGGGATACATTCCCACACAGTAATATTTGAAATTGCTGGGAGTAGTCCACATAGGAATATTTTAAAATGCAAAACTAATAATGTACATTTAAGTAGGATTTGTTTTTACAGATATGGAATTTATATATTCAGTTTCTTAGAAATACATTTTTTAAATAAAGTGAGGTATCTCTGTACCACCAAGCTTCATGTGGACTTGCTTTTGATTTTTTTTTTTATAAATTTGAACATGGGCATATTGGGTCTCCATAAAGCTTAGAATATCTATTCTGTGGTGGGCAGGCAGAGGAAAGAAATCCATACTGCAAAATCAGGAGACTGAGATAATGTCTAACCAATTACTGTCCCCATTGAGGAAGTAGAGTTTCATGACAAAAGGGGATGAGAAAACATTTTTGAAACATTTTAAAGGCCTGGGGCTAAATTCAGAAGAATGTAATAAATGAGAAGTAAGAAGGTCCTTAAAAGTGTCCTGAAAAGGGAAGTGTACTGTCTATACTTGGAAAGAAGTGTGTTTTCACATTGGGTTTAAAATGAATCTCTGAAGAGCTCGGAGTGAGGTACCACTAAGGTCTAGTTTAATGGAGGAAAAGGCATTTTTTTTTACACTATTTCTAAGTATTAGTCTGATACACTTAAGATCTATGAATAAATAAATGTAAATAGGATTATTCTGGGGAAACCCTAAATCTGTTCTTCACTGTCGCTATATGTTAATATATAGGCATAATTTCTGGTTGTATGTGCATCTGGTGGCATCTCTCAGAAGACAGTGTTTTAAAAAATGCCCCAAGGGGCGCCTGGGTGGCTCAGTCGGTTAAGCGGCCGACTTCAGCTCAGGTCACGATCTCGCGGTCCGTGAGTTCGAGCCCCGCAACGGGCTCTGGGCTGACAGCTCAGAGCCTGGAGCCTGCTTCCGATTCTGCGTCTCCTTCTCTCTCTGCCCCTTCCCCATTCATGCTCTGTCTCTCTCTGCCTCAAAAATAAAATAAAACGTTAAAAAAAAATTAAAATAAATAAATAAATAAATAAATAATAAAAAGCAATCTTATGGGGCGCCTGGGTGGCTCAGTCGGTTAAGCGTCCGACTTCAGCTCAGGTCACGATCTCGCGGTCTGCGAGTTCGAGCCCCGCGTCGGGCTCTGGGCTGATGGCTCAGAGCCTGGAGCTTGCTTCCGATTCTGTGTCTCCCTCTCTCTCTGCCCCTCCCCCGTTCATGCTGTGTCTCTCTCTGTCTCAAAAATAAATAAACGTTAAAAAAAAAATTTAAAAAAAAATGCCCCAAGTTTGTAAAAACATATTATTGTACTGCATGGATAGATCACTTAGATATTAATTCCATTTGTGATAGATATTTCCTTGAGTCCAATTATAAGAAATAGTCAAGTTGATGCATTAGCAAAATGGTATCTATTAGGTGGCCTCTAAGAGAAAAAGGTCAGAAGACAGAGGATCCATAGAAAAATCAGGACTAAAACCCAGACAGCTGCCTATTCTTCTGTGTAACTCATATACATAAAGAATAATCTATTTACATTAACTGTATAAAAATATGAATTAGCAATAGAATACATTTAACCAACTATTGTGAAACTAATACCTTAACTCCTAAGATAAAGGGTCATAGATAATAAATATTTGTTGACTATGATAAATGCAAACTAATGTCTTGCATTTTATAATGTTCAAGGATTCTATTGTGTTTAAGATAAAGTTCACTCTAAGTAAATCCTAGTTCCAGTGTGATTCTAGGATAGAAAATCAGCTTTTAGTCTGATAAACCAGCCAAGTTTCTAACTTACCTAGTCATAGACTCATACCTTCAAATCATCTAATAATCCCAGTTTCAAATCTCTTCTAAAAATAGTTTGGTACCCTCTATCTGTAGCTGATGATGGTCCAGGTTTCTTGAACCTCTAGGCTTTAAAAATGATAAATGCACTGAACAATAATTGCAATTAAGAACTATATTGCTATAGTTCTTATGAATAGAAAAGCCCTAGTTCTATTTATCAATGTCAACAAATAAAAATGAACACCTGAAAAGATTGAATTCTAAGCTCTCAATACATAATATCAAACTCTATACCACAGTAGATACACTGCTCTATGAGAATCCATCCATTTAAAAATGATGGGCAAGGATAGGATATACTTCTCATTCACTATAACAGAGTCATGCCTAAGGAGAAAAAAGCAAAGTGGAGAACAAAGAAAACTGTGAGAATAGCCTTAAATTAAATACTGAAAACTTAGCATGAACCTTTAAAGTGGAGGTCCTATTTATTTTTTATTTTATGTTTACCAAATGGAGACTGCAGTTCTACCTTTGAATTCTAAACTTTTGTTACAGTGCTTTTCTCTATGGGTGCTAGTAAGAAAGAGGTAACAGCATTCAAAAACAAAGAATAAACTAGAAAAACAAAAACAAAGAAAACCCAATTGGCCACCAAACCAACCCACTCTTTCCCATTGCACTGGAAACAGCAGTAGCAGCAGTGGCTGGTGGCAGCAGACCCTCCCTAAAACAGTCTTACTTGTCTGTGTCAGAGAGAGAACATTATGGCCAAACCGGTCCTAGAGGCTCTGTCTTCAAAATGTGAAAAACTGCAATCCTGAGTAACCTCCCCTTGAGGAAAGCTCAAAATCCTTGTCAGCAATGTTGGTAATCTGGACTGGAGAAGACATTCAACTGAAAAACAGAGTAAATAGGCAACAGGGGAGACAAAGGAAAGGGGAACCAGCCAAACCCACAAAACTAGGGAAGGTGCCAGAGCAAGAGCTGAAACTACGAATTCAGACAAAAAAACTTGCATCTGTAGAGATGCAGCAAGAAGGGTGTAGTAGGAACAGTTGTAAACTAATAAACAACAGAATGTCATAGAAAGAACCTCAGATTGGAAATTACAAGAGTCAGGTTTTAGTTTTAAGAATATGAATAATTAAATATGTGATCTTGGAAAAATTACCTAACTTTCTTAGGCCTATCTAAAAGATCCATAAGAGAGAGGTCTTGGACCAATCAGTGGTTTTCTGTTGTTTTAAGCAGCGAACCCTTTCTTCAAATAAAATCTTATAGGAATGGCCTACATATAAAAGGCTTGAAAGTGTAAATTTTATGCTTGAAGCACAGTGAAAGTTATAACAGTTCTATAATCCCTCTGCTGGACCTCCCCCATTCCCTGGACCTCCCCCATTCCCTAAAGGTACCTATATAGATACCTTTTAAAAACCTATGGGCTAGAAGACCTTAAGGGCCCTTCTAGATCTAACATCCTATGGCTTCTAGATCTAACATCCTATGACTTTCCTCACCTACATCTTCAAAAATCTTTGTTCAATCTAATCCAACAGGTGTTTGTTGAATGTGTAACATCATAGAAAAAAGAATATAGGATTTCTGCCTTGGAGAAACTCACCCTTTTGTTGTGGAAAGAAAAATAAATAAAATGAGGATGCACTTCAGAAGAGAGAGGGTTTTAAGGAGCAGGATACCATCAGGGCCCACTAAATGGAACCGAAGATCCACTTTTCTTTTTTTGTAGGTGTGTCATCAATGCCTACAGTAGTGGGTACTCAATAAATACTGAATAAATGGATGCATGGATGGATAAGGCTATTCTCCTACTCATGTTCACTGCAGTTCAGCCAAAAATATGTCGAGTTAAAAGCACTTTCTATATTTTAGAGAATTTTTTTCTTTTAAAAATAGTGTTACAAGAAAGAAACCAAATTTCTTCATTATTCTTTCTACTATTTACTATCTACAATTACCTATAGTGATTATTTTATTAGAATAAAAACAAAACAAAAAAGTACATACCATTGAGTACACACTTCCCCAGCTTGAGTCAGCAGAACAAATAAAGGCAAAATTCTGCCCAACTACTTGAAACATAATTTTGTGGAAGCACATAATTAGAATAAATTTTGCTTTGGTAGGAAGCCTTTCAACAAGCCTGTTAATATGGAGGTATTTGTGTGGTGCAAGTAAGAAAGTCTTTAAAGTGGGTAAATCAAGTTAGAAATGAGGGCCATTTTCTTGTTCTCCTCCTTCTCATCTTCATTAGCAGTGGAAAGAAGGCAGAGAGGTCAAGAAGGCAGTTGTTTTTCTTTTTCCTTTCAAGCTTAAATTCTGTCCTGTAAGATATGCTTTGTCTTTTTGGAGTCAAAGTCAGCCAGCAGGCACTTAAGTAAAATTAAGACAACTGCACCGATGGCAGAGAATTTGATGGAAAGCTTGATGGAGATAGCTCATTTGAGTAAAAGCTTTGCCTATTTAAGGAACAATATAATTTCTGGGGGAAATCCTGGAAAGGGCCAGGTGGCTCTGTATTTTTATAGCCCAGGTGTTATCAGTTATCCAGGACAAGTGTTGTGTATAACGAATGTTCCGAAACCTGAATTGTGTTCCCCTAGAAGGCTATTACATTTAAAAGGACATTAAGGTGAATTTAAATTCCATTTTTGTTTTAGCATAGCCCTAATATTTTATTATGGTATACTATACACTATTCATATTCATAATATGTCTTATGAATGGACATATTTTTATAAACATCCTGGGAAGGTGTAAAACAGTTTTTTTCCCCAATCTATGGTGCCTTATATCTGAGTTGCTTAGAGAGATATCAAGCTAAAACATAAAGTGAGAAATATCTCATTACTTTCTCCTCTTCCTCCAAGGTGCAATGACATCTTAAGAGAAAAGGCTGCATCCCTTCCTCTGCTGTAACAAGTGAAGAGATCCCAGTCTATGTGGGGCTTCATAGGTAGCTGCAACAAAAGTCACATTGAGTGGAGAAATAGGGCAAGGTCCTGAATGCAGAGAATAGATGACATCACTGCCTTATTGTATTCATTTTAGCTGCTCTTCTGTAAAAACTGGATTCAATTCAAGGTCTTGAGCTTCATTTGGAAGACTTGCATTTGGAATAAATCCAGTTACTCCAGAGACCACATGAGTTTTAATGCACCTGGGGCAGCTGGCCAAACTGTCACTTACTTCCATCATCTAAGTAAAATGTGGAAATCTCTGGTCAAGAGTCTTAAATTTTTGAATTTGTAATTTCCCACCAGAGGACTACAACTGCCATCTTTATAAAGATTTTGTTCCTATGCTAAAGTATTTTCATAGAACAAGAAATGTGGCATCTATGAGAGAAAAAAATAACATGAGGAAAAAGTTATTTTCTTGCCTTCACACATTTTGATCTAAGTTTGGTCTGTATATATCTATCTGGAGGTTACTATTTGGTATCATACAAGCTAGTTGGAATTCCCTTTAGACTAAGTGCCAAGGACTTTCTATTCTCTTTTCAGTCTTCTACCCAAATCCTTTGTGAAGTATGTATTCATTCAACCAGTTAAAATATTTATTTAGAGCCTAGTATATGCCAGGGACTTCTCTAAGCACTGGGGATACAGCAGCCCCTGCCCTTTTAAAGGTTTATATTTGGGGGAGGAGAGACAATGAGAAAACACATAGATACAAAATATCATATAGTGTTAAGAAATGTGAAAAAATAAGTATACAGAGTAAGTGTAAGTGCAGAGTAAGTGTAAAGAGAATGGTCATGAAAGGCCACTTTGAAGAAGTGACATTTGAGTATAGCTATGAATCAAGTGAAGACTTGTCTTGGCTTTTCTCTTCAATCAAAAAAAATCCAGGAGGTCACTAAAATTACTATGTTTGGAGTTGGAAGTAAGAACTGACATAGAGTTGAGAAATCTGGAGGAAATATCATCAGGATATTCAAGAAAGTCATAATAAAGCTGAAAATATCATCCACTGAAGGTCAACTAAATGATTCAAGGGATGAAAGAAGGCTGAGAGAGGACATGGTTGAAATAAATAATTTCAATGACCATTTTGAACATTACAAATGGGGTTTTGTAGGCTGATACCTGCAATTCTAGGAAAACACTTTACAGATTGTAAATTAGAATAATAAAAAGCATATCTGAGTTTCTGGTTCCCGAACAAGTCAAAGTGATAAACTTTTCCCTATTTTTCCCACTAAGTACAGCTAAAAAGCTGGCCATTGCATATAAAACAATTATACAAAGACTGTAAAATGTTGAGAAAAGGAGGAAGGCTGGCTAGAGACTTCAAAACCCAAGGAATGACAAAGTAGTAAGTTCTGTGGGTATTCTTTTACTTCATATATCCCAGACTGGATACTGGAGAAGCCACCAACCCAGAGATGCCAATGGGAACAGACAAAACTAATTTCAAGAAAACCTGTGCTCTCTAGACAAAAGACCAAGAAAGGGTAAAACAGCAATCCAGAAAACTTTTAGATAATAATTACCCTACTACAGACAAACAATATAGGGAAAATGTGGACCTTTACCCTCTCCCTTTAGGCAAGGGCTAAGTAGGGAACCTATACTTCCACCTTCTCCAGACTCTAATGAGGTGACCCAATCTGCCTATTGGGGTGGTATATCAGAGAAAGCGAAATGGATCTTTCATTCTCAACCAGCAATGTCAGTGGAGACCACAAGGTGAACAGGAATCAGGTGCCACTCCCTCTATCAGCCAGGGTGATAGAGGTCTAGAGGGCAGCAAAAATCTAGAGGGGAGCTTCAAATTTTATACCAATGAGCAGTAATGGGGTCCCCATCCACTTTTTCATAGTATCAGTAGAGGCTGAATAGAGAACCTAAACTTCTACTTCCATATGGGAGTAATGAAGGGGTGACTACTTACCTACCAGCATGACATAAGAGTAGACCTACCAAAATGGAAGATTTAAATAAGATCCAGAGTCTCATAACATAATATTTGAAATGCCAAGGATTAAAAAAATCACTTGTCATAACAAGAACCCAGAAAATTTCAACTTAAAGGAGAACAGACACCAATGCCAAGATGACATAGATGTTGGAATTATCTGACAAACATTTAAAATCAACCATCATGAAAATGCTAGAACAAGCAATTATGAACATGCTTTAAACAAATGAAAAAAATAGAAAATCAGAGTGAAGAAACAGAAGATGTAAAGAAAAACCAAACAGAAATTTTAGGACTGAAAAATACAATAACCAAATAAAAAACTCACTAAATAGGCTCAACAGTAGAATGGAGATGACAGAGGAAACATTCAGTGGACTTGAAGACAGAATAATAGAAATACTTAATATGAGCAATAAAGAGAAATAGGCTGAACCATCTGCACAGATCCTCAGGGAGCTGTAGGATAATAACAAAAGATCTAACATTTGTATGATTGAATTTCTAGAATAAAAGGGAGAGAGTGGCTATTCAAAGAAATAATAGGTGAAATTTTCAGAAATTTTGCCAAAGACATAAACCTACAGAATCAAAAAGTTGAACTAACCCCAAATAGGACAAACAAAAAATCCACATCAACATACATCATAATCAAAGTATTAAAAACTAAGACAAAGAAAAAATATTGAAATCAGCAAGAGAAAAAGAACATCTTTACCAATAAAGGAAAGAATTAGAATGATAGCAGGTATATAAGCAAAATTATATATCATGTCAAAGTGGAGTTTATTCCAGGGATGCAAGGCTGGGTCAGTATTTAAAAAATTAGTCAATGGAATCCACCATATAAATATGCTAAAGAGAAAAAAATCACATACTTATATCAATTGATGCAGAAAAAGCATTTGAAAAATGCAACACAAATTCATGATAAAAAGTCTAAGAAAATAGGAAGGGGAACTTCCTCAACTTAGTATAGAATATTTACAAAAAAACCTACATCTAACATCTTACTTAAAGGTGAAAGATTGAATAATTTCCTCCAATTATTAGGAACAAGGCAAAGATAAATTATATCACCACCCTTATTTAATATCACACTGGAAGTTCCAGCCAGTGCAATAAGGCAAGAAAAATAAATAAGAAACCTAAAAACAAGAAACAAAGAAATAAAGCTATCCCTATTTGCAGATGACATGATGGTCTATGTAGAAACTCTCCTAATTTGAACTAATTTGGAATTCAGCAAAGTCAGATGAGACAATACCAGTATACAAAAATCAATTGTATATACTAGCAATTCACATGTGAACCCCAAAATTAAAAATAAAACACCATTTATAACTGTTCAAAAACAAGAGAAATGCTTAGGTATAAATCTAACAAAATGTGTACCTGACTTATGTGCTGAAAATGACAATAAATGATGAAGAAATAAAAGAAAATATCAATAAATGGAGACACCTACTGTGCTCATGGATTGGGAGACTCAACATAGTAAAGATGTCAATTCTCCTTCAAAGTGACATATAGGTTAAATGCAGCATTTGTCAAAATCTCAACAAGATTTTTTCTAGATATAGACAAACATCCTAAAATTTATATGGAGAGAAGAGGGAACTAGAATAGAAAAAAACAATTTTGAAAAAGAAGACTAACATGAGAGGAATCAGTCTATCCTATTTTAAAGTTTATATAGTAAACTTTATATAGTTTATATATAGTTTATATAGTAATCAACAAATGGTGCTAAAGCAATTAGATGTGCATAGGCAAAAAAAATGAACCTTCATGTAAACTTCACATGTTAAGCAAAAGTTAATTCATTTTGTATCATAGTCTCTGAAAATGTGAAACTGTAAAACTTTTAGAAGAAAAGTTATGGAAAAGTCTTTGGGATCTAGGGCTTGGTGAAGATTTCTTAGACATAAAAACAAAAGCACAATCCATAGGAGAAAAAAAAGATAAATCATACTTCATCAAAAATTAAAACTTTTGCTTGGTGAAAGACTATTAAGCAGATGAAAAGACAAGCTAGAGATAAAACAAAACAAATATTTGCAAAGCACATATCTGACAAAGTATATATAAAAACAAATATATAAGAAACATTCAAAGCTCAGCAGTAAAAATACAAACCATCCAATTAGAAAAAGGTCAAAGGACATGAAGAGACATTTCACCAAAGAGGATACACAGATGGCAAATAAGCAGATGAAAAGACATTCAACATCACTAGCCTTTAGGGAAATGCAAATTAAGATCACAATGAGATATCACTCATATTTATAAAAATAGCTAAAATAAAAAACAGTGACACCACCAAATTGTGCCAAGAATGCAGAGAAACTGGATCACTCATATTGCTAGTGGGAATGTAAAATGGCAGCGATTCTAAAACGTAGTTTGTCAATTTCATAAAAACATATGGAATGTATAATCCACCATCACGAATTCCACATAGAATCCTTTTTGATCAAGAAACTCATTTACAGCAGATGAAGAATGGCAATGAGCTCATGCTCATGGGATTCACTAGTTACCATGTTCCTCATCATGCTGAAACAGCAGGTTTGCTACATTGTGAAATGGCCTTTTGAAGATTAACCACCAGCTAGGTGGTAATGCCTTCCAGGATATAGTATATGCTCTAAATCAGTGTCCAATATATGGTGTTATTTTCCTAATAGTCAGGATTTATGGATCCAGGAATAATTATTAGAGGTGAAAATGGGAGTGGTTTAAGTCACTATTATCCCTGTAATCCTAGTAATCCAGTAGCAAATTTTTTGCTTTCTGTTTCCATGGCCTTAGGCTCTGCTGGTCCAGAGGTCTTAGTTCCAAAGGTAACTAAGGTTACAGTTCCTAGAACATTTGCCAAGATAGACTGTATTTAAGCCTATAAAGCAAGTCTCAGATAAATTTGAAACTATTTCAGTCATATAAAGCTTGTTTTTGACACAATGGAATTGAATTAGAAATCAGTAACAGATATCTGAAAAACATAAATAATCCATGTATTAAAGAAGAAAGCATATAGGATATGAAAAAAGTATTTGAACTGAATGAACATAAAAACTGACCAAATTAAAATTTGTGGTATAAAGTAAAGCAGTACTTAGAGTGGAATATACAGCATTAAGTGCTTATATGTCCATAGCTGACAGTCAAAATAGACAAAAATTGGAAGCAACCCAAATATGCATCAACTGGCAAATGAATAAATCAATCATAGTTAATTCATATCATGGAACATTACTTAATAATAAAAAGGAACATACTACCGATAACACCCATCAATATAGATTAATCTAAAAATAAGAGTGCTGAGGGGAAGAAGCCAGACCCAAGAAAGTACATAGTATAGGATCTCATTTCTATGAAGTTTAGTAACATAATTTGTGATGATAGGAGTCATAATAGTGGTTGCCTGTTTAGGTTGGAGATCAGCTGGAAGGGATCATAGGGCAACTTTCTGGTGTGATGAAAATGTTTTATATATTCATTTTTGTGTTGATTACAGGGTATATGCCCCCATTAAAATCATCCAACAGTACATTTATATCTGTGCATCTCATGTAAAATTTATCTCAATGTTTAAAAAGTATTTCCTTAAATAGTAAAATGTAACTAGAAAATTCTTTTGTCTCAAATACAGTGAAATTTTAAAATTTTACAAATGAACAAATTCAAATAATTTTAGATAAAATCACAGACAATAGATTTATAATGGACTATTGAAATAAATTATATTTTTTTCCTCCCAGGGACACTTCTACCTATTTTGAGATTGGTATTAGGCAGACAAGATGATTTTCTAATAAACCCGTCTCGGAAACAATACTGGATCAGGTGGATGACAGGTATGCCTCATCATGGATATTTTTTTGCATTTCTATCTATGAAATAAAGGCAACCAGTGACAAAAACTAGATTTATACTTTTAGCTTATGAGAAATGAGTATTAAGTACCCTTTTAAAGTCCAGGATGGGGGTGACTTTGTGGCTTGGTCGCTTAAGTGTCTGACTCTTGATTTTGGCTCAGGTCATGATCTCATGGTTCATGAGATGGAGCGCCACATTGGGCTCTGTGCTGACAGCATGGAGCCTGCTTGGGATTCTCTGTCTCCCTCTCCCTCCATGTACCCCCCCCCCCAAATAAATAAATAAACTTTTAAAAAATCAAATAAAAAGATCAAGGCCCAGGATGGCAATAAGTTCTTTCTTTCTCTACAGAGGTACAAACAAATTTGAGTATTCCCATAAGAACTTATTTTACATGGTAAAGATATCCCAGAGAGATAAATGCAGTAACCTAACAAATCCATCTCATGAGAATTGGCTATATTACAATAACTCAGATGTATATTGATTACATTGGAGGAGATAATATTCCAGTGCTATCAAACCCATAGCATATTGTTATTCAGGATGCTGCTCCTGCATCTGAGATGCAAATCAGTTATTCTGTCCCATAACTATTATATTAGAATTTTAAATCAAGGAATTGGAAACAATTCAAAGTTATAGAGAAAAATTTATAACCCTCCCAACTGAAACTGACATATCCAGAGCAAGAAGAAAAACTGACCACTCATTTATTCATTCATTCATTAAACATTTTTAAGTACATACTATGTGTAAGACCCTGTGCTTGGTGCCAAACATTTAAAGATGGGTAAAATATCATCTTTGCACCCCAAGAAATAACAGCCTAAATGGGAAAAACAAATAGATGATTAAAAAATAGTATGGTCAGGGCAACAATAGAAATATAGGCATAACTAAAGTACTGAGGAAAGACCAGGGGAGGCTTTCTAAATGAGACAGTACCTGAACTGCATCTTGAAAGATGAGTAGGAGTTAGCTAGATGATGAGAAACGTAGAGAGGGGATCTCAGGCACAATGGACTACATGAGCAGAGGCAGAGGCATGGAAAAAAGCAGCAGCAGAGTGTGAATAAACTACAAATAGATTAAGCATTTTAAGCGAAGAAGTGACAGGATCCAATTTGTGTTTTAAATAGAAACTCTGGTAGTGTAGGGGATGCATCACAGGAGATAAGAAGGGAGGCAAGAAGACCAATTAAGAGACTGTTGTAGTTTAGACAAGTAATGATGTGATGTTGAACTAGGGAGGGCAATAGCAATAGAGAGGACAAAATAGATTATAATCAATGGTCAGTTTACTCAATTTGGCTTTCAAGATGCCATACTCTTGATTTTCCTCCTACCTCTCATTGGCCATTCCTTCTCAGTTTTCTTTGCTGGTTCCTCCTCTTCTCCCCAACTTTTTAACAATGGATTGACTCAGGGCTCAGTCCTTGGATCTCTGCTCTGTCTTTACTCCCTTCACTTTAAATAGAATAAACTGGGGCTTGATAGGGGGTGGGAGGGAGGGGAAAATGGGTGATGGGCATTGAGGAGGGCACCTGTTGGGATGAGCACGGGTGTTGTATGGAAAACAATTTGACAATAAATTTCCTATTAAAAAAATAAAAAAGTAAACATTAAAAAAATAAATACGATGTATGTGCAAGACTCCCTCCCAAATGTATAGTTCTTGCCCACACTTTTCCACTGCACTACAGACTCACATACCCACCTACCTACTTGACATTAGACTTGATGTCTAATAAACATCGCAAACTAATATGTTCAAAGCTGAACTCCTGCGTGTCAAACCCACCTAATCATTCCCAACTCAATAAACGTCCCCTTCTTTCTCAGGCCAAAAAACTTTCAGTTCATCTTTGACTTTTCCCTTGCACGTCCCATATAGAATATATCAGCACATCCTGTTTATTACATGCTCATAAAATACCCTGAATCTATCCACTCTCACTAGCTAACAGTCTTTCTATACTGCTCCCAGCCACCATCATCTCTTGCTTAGATTATCGCAGCAGCTTCCTAGCTGGTTTCCCTGCTTCTACCCTGCCCACACCCCTATAATCTCTTCTCAAGTTAGCAGCCAACATGATCCTTTTGAAAGTCAGAGTACAAGACTCCTGCGCTCAAAACCCTCCAAAGTTTTCTTACTTTACTCACAGTAAAAGCCAAAGCCTAATAATTGCTACAAGGCTCTGAAAGAGCTGCCGTCTCCCCCAATTATATTCTTCTAAATTAATCTCTTATCATTCCCCTTGCTCACTCTGCTCTTAGCCACACTAGATTCCTGAATGCTAATTCCTTGAGTAATCCAGGTACTCTCTTGACTGAAGGTCTTTGTGCTGGTCATTTCCTCTTCTTGAATGTCCTTCCCTCAGATAGTCATTCTCCTTCAAATAACTGTTTAAATATCCCTTGTCAATGAGCTTACCCTGAATATCCCATTTAAAACTGCCATTTGCATCCTACCAATGCTCTCAATCCCCTTAATTCTGCTCTATTTCTTTCCATACCACTGACTGACTATATATATATATATATGTATATATATATAAAATCATTGACTATATGTGTGTGTGCTGTATATACATACATATATATATACACACATATTCACATAATCACTTATCACCTTATATATATATATGCATATATCACTAAAGGCTCTGTGTGTGTGTGTGTGTGTGTGTGTGTGTGTGTAACATTTGCCTGTCTTCCTCCTAGAACCTAAACAATAGGACAGAGATTTTTTTGTACCAGATGTTTTACCATCACCTAGAACTATGCCTGGCACATAGTAAGCACTCAAAATTTTTTTTTTAATTTTTTTAATTTTTTAATGTTTATTTATTTTTGAGAGACACAGAGATAGAATGCTAATGGGTTAGGGGCAGAGAGAGAGAGGGAGACACAGAATCCAAAGCAGGATCCAGGCTCTGAGCTGTCAGCACAGAGCCCGACGTGGGGCTCAAACTCACGAGCTGTGAGATCATGACCTGAGCTGAAGTCAGATGCTCAACCGACTGAGCCACCCAGGCGCCCCAAGCACTCAAAAATTTTAATGAATAAGTAAATGAGTATGAAACATAACCTATGGGGGATGAGAAAATATGGAGCAACAACCTTAGTTAACCTTGAGAATAGGGGAATTTGAGAAAAGCCTATTTGAAGAGAATTTCCAAGGGGCATAGGGAAGGTAATCACAGCTTCCTTCTTATCCTGACTTACAGAAAATACAAAGGTAGTTTATGTCTGTAAAGCAATTATCCACATTCCCTAGTAGGACACAGAAAGGCTGAGTATCCTATTGCAAGGTTCACAGCACTGCCTCACTCCCATAACCTCCATGCCCAGGTGCCCTGACCACATTCATGCACATGTATGCACAGAAAAACACACACACACACACACACACACACACACACACACATACATAAATACACATTTGGTATTGACTTTAATAAAGTTCAGGCTAAAATGAAGTTTACAGATATCTACAGATATTGATTATGTATGTTCTGTTATTTTCCTTAAGACAAATAATCAAGACTTATACCTCAAAAGTATACTCTGAACATGGACTCATAGAATGTTAAGCTAGGAGAGACCTTAGAGACCATCTAATACAAACTCTTCCTCTTTTACTTATTTTCCCTTTTGAAAGCAAAGATGTCTGTCTTTCCAAATGACTACTTTGTAAATGCAATCCTTTTGAAATACACATATATAAACACGCTTCTTTTAAATATTATACATATTTTCTCCTTCCTCAGTTTCAAATAGGCATCTGATTTTGTTATGATTAATAATGCACTTTTTTCTCTTTATTCTTTTCTTTGTCTCTACAGACAAGAACAGGGTTATATCTTTTATTTGGAGTAAATGGGATATGGTTTATGAATGTAAATGAATACTATAATTTCTGGATTTAGATAGAACCTAGACCTCATGAAATTAATTTAGTTAAAAATTGAATTTAAAGATCTGCTGCAAGACAGTATTGTTCTGCTTCCTGCTAAATTACCATTTTATCATAAAAATATGTATTTCTACAATTTTAGTTATTAAACTAAACTAATAGAGGTAAAGAAAAGGTAAGAGGAAGAGATAGTTCTGACATGAACTATGAGATAATGTGTAATATCTTTTTATAATTCAATTTCTCACTGGTTTAGTCTACTTTCTCTACCTCTGCCTTCAAATAGGCACTAAAAGTATGGGGGCTACATTTAATTGTAGTCTGTATCTTATTTCATATTAACTTACATTAATTGAATAACAGAATTGAAATTAAAATGGAGTTACTGTTAATGTCAAACATTTTCTGCTGTCTTTCTGGGTGGTTTTGTAATTGTAGGAATCACTTGAAGATAAGTTTTATCTGTGTTAACTTTTTTTTCTCACTTTTCAGTTTCTTCTCACAGTGCTTCAGTAAACACATTATATCTTTAAAAATTGTATGTGTGTTTATAAAATTATATAATTTATTATTGTTATTTTAAATCTTAAAATATTGCTTATTTATTTTTGAGAGAGAGAGAGAAAGAGAGTGCAAGTGGGGGAGGGGCAAAGAGCAAGGGAGACACAGAATCTGAAGCAGGCTCCAGGCTCTGAGCTGTCAGCACAGAGCCCAATGCAGGGCTTGAACTCGTGAACCATGAGATCATGACCTGAGCCGAAGTCGAAGTCAGACGCCCAACTGACTGAGCCACCCAGGTACCCCTAATTTATTATTTTTAATTAATTAATTAATTAATTAATTATTTAGAGAGGGCCTGAGCAGGGGAGGGGCAGAGAGAGAGGGAGAGGGAATCCCAAGCAGACTCCATCAGCATGGAGCTCAATGTGGAGCTCGAACCCATGAACTATGAGATCATGACCTGAGCTGAAATCAAGAGATGGATGCTTAACCAACTGAGCCACCCAGGCACCCCTATATATAATTTAATATATGTGTATTTAAGCTTTAGGCATTTTTCTGAAATTCTTTATCCTTTATAGAAGATATAAATTTTCATACTTCAAGAGACAGGATGTGTTCCTGGTTTCATCACTAAACACTTGACTTTAGCTCTGTATCTTTTCTCTTTCTACAATTTCAGCTGTGTATTTTGAAGGTAAAATGGGTGTCATCAAACCTGTGGTTAGGAAGCTCTAACCTATGATCAATGATCAGCTCTAACCTGAGATCAATGATCTCAGCCTCCTGGTATTCACAAACCCTTGTGTAATCTCCTCCCCTTGAATGTGGTCTGGATGTAGACTTACTTCTAACAATTATAATATGGATGAAGTGATGGAATGTCATATCTGATTTTCGGTTATAAAATGATACTGGCTTCTGTCTTGGGCATTCCTCCTCACTCTCTTGAATCACTCTCTCTGGGGTAGCCAATTGCTGGGTAATGGGGCAGCCCTGTGGAGCAGCCCATGTGACAAGAAACTGAGGTCTACCAACAACCATATAAGTAAGCTTGAAAGCAGACCCCTCCATCCATTCAAGCCTTCAGATGAGATCACAGCCTCAGCCAATAGCTTGACTGCAGCCTCATGAGAAATCTTGAGCCAGAGGCATGTAGTTAAACTATGTCTAGATTCCTGACCCAGAGAAACTGTGAGATAATGTTTGCTGTTTAATATGCAAACTTTGGGGATGCTTTGTTACACAGCAGTTGATAACTAATTCACAAATCCAAACCAAAACTCAAAACACAGTCATTGCTATATAATTCATTTGTGAGGAAATCCACAAATATCAAATAACTTGTTTCCTCCAGTAAATTCACCTATATTTCTCCAGTATCCATTATGGCAACTTATGCCAAAACTGAAACAAAAGAAAACACTTTAACCACCAAAATTGGACATAGTCTTTTCAATCCAACCAAAGCACTAAGCTTTGGAAAGACTTGCAACTAAAATTTATAAACAAATACCAAAATAAGTGTAAAATCAAATCAAATTTCTTAATGGGTATGATTCTCGCTGTTTAAATCCCAAAATGGTTATTCATTTCAACGAAGGATTACCGCATTAGACACTACCAGCAAAGGAATATATCCTATACAGATGAATAAGACAGCCTAATAGGACTAGAAGATAAGGCTACCAGATGTGTTTTGGCTTGTGGAGTTATGCAAATAGACATACATCATCTACTTCTCTCGGGCTGACTCACATGCAAGTCAGTAGCTAAACAATCCACCTCCATTTTCACTGTGCATTTAACAACACTCTGCTAGCTTCCAATAATACTACCTGATGAGCAAATAGAATCAATATATCTACAGAGATTTGTATCTAAAGATATTTCTCATTGATTTTTTTCTTCAATGTGCTTATTATTTATAAGGTTTGCAAAACTTTTAGCAGCAGTAGCCAAGTGTAGTCATTTAATTTTTCATCACATACTATGTGCCAAACACAGTTCTAGGCATGTAGGAAACATCATTGAGTAAAGCATACAATACAAAGATCTCTGCTTTCACAGAGGTTAAATTATATATTAAACCACCCCATCTCTGTGGAATCTGAAATGGTGGATTTCCATCTTGTTCTTGAAACTCTGTCCTCCCTTGGCTTCTACAATCTGATATTATTCTAGTCTCCTAATAGTTTTCAATTTGTTTTGTCAGCCTTCTTCATTGGTTCTCCTATCAAAACCTAATAGCTTTAGATCAGAAATCTTAGTTCCTGGGCTTCTGATTTATATAATTTTTTTCCCTCAGGAAACTCATTCATTTCCTCAAACCCAATAATCATCTCTCTAGTGTAGTCTCTCAATTCTATACTTCTTATCCAACTTCCTATATTGTGACTCCCTATACATACATATTTCCATTAGGATAATCCCACACTTTCAACAAACAAGTTAATAATCTATTCATCACCAAATACTTAAAATGGGTCTCTCTATGCTTTTGTATATTCCATTAATGACAGCACTATCCTCTCAATCATCCAGTCTCAAAATCAGTCTCCTCTTTCTAATCAATCAAGTCCCATTCATTTTGCTTTCACAATATCTCTTGTATTCGTTATTTACTCTCTATTCCCACAACTAGGTCCTCATCACTTCATGCATGAATGATTATAATATTGTCCTAATTGATTTGTAGTCTATTTCCAGTCTCTCTTTTACTCTACGTCTAGATTAATTTTCATGAAATATAACTTTCATCATGTCATCATCCCAAATCACAACCCTTTAATAGCTTCCCATTGTCCATAAAATCAAAATTCCTCACCCTGACATTTAAAGCCCTCCATAATCTGCTCTAGTCTATTATATTCAACTAACTTCTTGCTATTCACCAATTCAAATTGTTTACCCCAGGCGATCAGGTCTCCTTACTGTTCCTAGAGCATATTATACTTATTTTGGTCTCCAGGACTTTGTCATGGTGATCGTCAAGACTGAAGAGTTGTCCCCACTCTTGTTTTACAAAATCCTACCTATTCCCCAGTCTCCCTTTCCAACAAATCCCTTACCACTTTAGTTCACACTTCTTTTTCTTGGTTAGTGCCTACTGTCTATGCCACTTGTTTTGACACTTAGTCATATTTTTCCATATTATGTTTTTTCATTATCTCAGTTCCCCTGTAGGAGTCTAGGCTACTAAACAGTAAGACAAATGTCATCATTTGTAGCCCCCACCACTTTTTTCAGTAGTCCACAAAAGCAGCTCTAAAAATTTTTGGTATTGAGACTCCTTTAGACTTTTTAAAAACATTGAAAATCTCAAAGAGTCTTTGATTTTTATAGGCTTTATCTATTAATACCTACTATATTAGAAGTTATAACTGTATTAAAGTATTAAAAAGTATAACTGTATTAACTGTATTAAAAAGTGTTCTTTATTATTTAAATATAAAAATAAACCTAATACTTGTTAACATAAATGACATGTGAAAAATAATATTTCTAAAAACAAAATAAAAACAATGAGAATAGTGGCATTGTTTTATAAATTTGCAAATCTTTTTTATAGAAGAGAGTTTAGTAGAAGACAGCTAAATTCTTATGTCTGCTTCTGTATTCAATCTGTTGTGATATGTTTTTTGGTTAAAGTATATGAAGAAAATCTGGCCTTATGTACATTTAATTGGAAAATGGAGGAGTAGTTGAATAGTTTTTTCAAGTAATGTGGATATCCTTCTCTAGTACTACACCAAAATTTGACAGTGGTAGTTTCCTTAAGATAAATGCAATGAGGAATCTGAATCCATATTAATAAACTTTTTAGAATTTGTTGTATTAAAATCCACTATTTAAATTCCAGTCTTATACTTTATGAATCTTTTAGCCAGGCATGATTTTACATCATGCACTGATCATTTGACAAATGTTGTTTCACTGAGTTATGCAGATCTTCCAAATGGTGACACATTTCATTGTATAATATTTTTAAAAATCACATTAGTAATGTCACTGCTGATCTCATCAGAGAAAGTTATGATATTGGGAGGCTCTCAAGCTTATGGTGGCAGATACAACCGTCCCAAAATTTTAATTTTCATTTTTAAAGCTCAAATTTTATTGTTGACCACAAATGCTGTCAGCTATTTCCATTAAAGTGATGGGCTTTATTTTTGATAAAATGGCTGCCAAATACCCAAGTCTGAAAATCATAGTTTGTTAGTTGTTCTTTCAAGTAAAATTGGAGTTCTATGTAAAAAGCTGCTAGTTCAGTTTGTAATTCAATCATGCAAGTGCTTTACCTGGAGACACTATCATACTTAAATATGCATCAGAAGTGCTTTATGCATACTTTCCATTTTGACACACAGATTAAAAAGATATGTACTCATCAAACTGTGCACATTAAATACATGTAGTTCTCTGTATATCAATTACACCTCAATAAAAGTGTTTTCACTGTATATAACTAACTTAAATTTAAATAAACACACACACTAAATAAATACATAGATGTACACAGGGTCAAGATTTAATAAAGTTAGTAATATTTACTGGTTTATCAAGGAAATTATAAGTGAAAATGACTTTGTTTTTTAACTGTGAATATATGGTGGTAAAGAATACAATTACCAACTAGCATAATTTGGTGCCACTGCCGTGATTTCTGCTAAGACACCAGCAGTTTTATCCACCATTACTCTTGCACTAGCAGTGAAAATGTCAATTTAAAAAAAGGCAAATAACATCTTAGAATTATTGTGAAGACAGTTTTGACCTCTCAGGCACCCTGACTCTTGGGGAGCCCATGGGTCCATGGACCGCATGTTGAGAACCACTCAAAGTGGTTCCATACTATGAATCTACACTTGAATCTACACTATGAGTGTACACTTTGAGGTCTACACTATGCCCGGAGCTCTTTCCTCCTGTAGCATTACCTCTGGTCACTTCAAAGGTTTCTTGTTGAGTACAGTCCTCTTCTTTTAGCATTCTAAATACAGGCAATGAGTGATATCATCCACCTAAATGGTTTCAGCTACCACCTATAAACAAATGATTTCCCCAAATCTATATCTCTAATGCAGACATCTCCTGACCCACAGATATATATTTCTGATTAGTATCCTATAAATACCTCCAACATAATATACTCAAAACATAATTTATGTTTTCTCTCAAATTCTTTCAAAGCCCTGAATTCCCAATCGAGGCTGAAGTTACCTTTGTTCATTCAGTCATCCAATCTAGAAATCTAGGAGTCATCCTTAACTCCCACCTCTCCCTCACCCATAAAGGGCCAGTTAATATCAATTTGTGATATAATAAAGAGTAACAAAGCCTAAGTCAAACTAGAGAATGCATGTTTCATCTAAAGGCATTCAAATTCAAACACCTCACGCCAGAGTGGCTAAAATGAACAAATCAGGAGACTATAGATGCTGGAGAGGATGTGGAGAAACAGGAACCCTCTTGCACTATTGGTGGGAATGCAAATTGGTGCAGCCGCTCTGGAAAACAGTGTGGAGGTTCCTCAAAAAATTAAAAATAGATCTACCCTATGACCCAGCAATAGCACTGCTAGGAATTTACCCAAGGGATACAGGAAGGCTGATGCATAGGGGCACTTGTACCCCAATGTTTATAGCAGCACTCTCAACAATAGCCAAATTATGGAAAGAGCCTAAATGTCCATCAACTGAGGAATGGATAAAGAAATTATGGTTTATATACACAATGGAGTACTACGTGGCAATGAGAAAGAATGAAATCTGGCCTTTTGTAGCAACGTGGATGGAACTGGAGAGTGTGATGCTAAGTGAAATAAGTCATACAGAGAAAGACAGATACCATATGTTTTCACTCTTATGTGGATCTTGAGAAACTTAACAGAAGACCATAGGGGAGGGGAAGGAAAAAAAAAAGAGGTTAGAGTGGAAGAGAGCCAAAGCATAAGAGACTCTTAAAAACTGAGAACAAACTGAGGGTTGATGGGGGGTGGGAGGGAGGGTAGGGTGGGTGATGGGCATTGAAGAGGGCACCTGTTGGGATGAGCACTGGGTGTTGTATGGAAACCAATTTGACAATAAATTTCATATTAAAAAACAAAACAAAACAAAACAAAACACATTTCATGGGCTAAACAAAACATACTTGTTAGTCACAAGTCTGTTGTGATACCTGACAACTCTGAAATATCTCCTGAAATTGCACCTGTCTTTCCACTTCTTCCATTGCCATTTTTCTAATTTAGATCCTCCATCATCTTTTACATAGGCTATTACAATAGTCTTATAACTGACCCCTTGGGATCCAATTTCCATAAACACTTTTCCTTCCCTGCCCCATACAGATCTTTCAAAAGGCAAAATGATCTAAAAGGCAAATTTGGTCACTTATGTGAAACCCCAGCTTAAAACTCCATAATAGTTTCTAATCATCTATAAGAAAAAAATATACATACCTTAGCACAGTCTTAATCTATAATCTCCCCCCTTCTACTTCGTACTTCAATTTAGCAAAAGCTAAAGTGGGTACAAATCCACTTTCCTATCCAAATGCCTAACTCCATCTATCAATATTATAAGAGCTAAGTCTTATTAATCACTACTTATACAACAGGCACTGCTCCAAATTACGTATATTAACTTATTGGTCCTCACAACCATATGACAGGTATCATTATTTAGCCCAACTTACAGATGAAGAAACTGAAGTGCAAAGCCAAACTGAATCATTGGGAGTTCATCTAAAGCTTTCCACGTCATTTCAGGATTTTGTGTCTTTGTGATATGCTATTTTCTCTGAGTGAAATGTTTTTTATTTTCTAATGAACTTCTACTGTTTTTCAAGATTCAGATCAAATATCATCTCTTTGAACTTACCTTCTCTAGTTACCACCTTCCCCATGTAAAGCTGAGTACTCCTTCCCACCTTTGGAACACAAACTACATATTACAACTTACCAGAAATAAACACCTGCTTAGCACTTAGCACAGAACAGTGGCTTATCAGTAGCAGGTAGTCCTTGCTGTAAGCAATGCATTATGTCAACATTATTTCTACTTTTTATGAAAGAGTGAGAGGAACAAGACAAAGGTGGTATTTTTCTTGCTTTTCCTTCCCAACCTCACCCCTCACCCCCCAATCTTTATCATATTCCCCACAGCAGACAGTTTTTTAGAGATGATCCAAGGAAAAGTCTTAACTTCTACACGTTGGATAACGCCTATGTGGGGCTTTACAAGCCAGAAGACTTAAACTCACTTCGTAATCTCTCAATAAGGTGATGTCTGTTTGGATAATTGGAACTGTCAAAATCAATAAGAAAAGTTTTAAAACAGTCATGACAAGCCACTCTGAAATGAGGAAGAGACTATAAGTCACTGATTACTATGATTTTTACAGAGAAAGCTATATAGTCTTTTGTAAATTGAGCATTAAGGTATAAAAGCTCCTTATTCTCTAACACATTTAGAGTTTGAACACATGTAATCTAGCATCTTTCACTAGGCAGGGATTTAATGAACATTTTGTGAGAACATCTGTTTGTTATTTATCTTTGTCTCATTTTACACATCAGCAAATCCCTTTTTACCACCAGAACAGAATAAAAATCACCATTTCATTATACAGCGTTCATAATTTTAAACTTCAACTGGGGGGAAAGAGAAGCAATCGTCAGCACTGTATTCTACCTGAAGTTACAAGGAAGAAGCACAAGGGTGAGGACGTGCAGAGGGGAAATGATTAAATATATAAATCCCTTTAACACACATTCTGCCAATGGCTACTGTGTTTTACTGTTCCAGCAACTTCTAAGGAGAATTAAAAGCCACTCTATCTTTCTTTCAAAAAAAGAAGGGTATTCTTTTTTTGCCCTCTTGAGTCTATGTAAAAAAAATTGGTTTGTCTAAATAAACTTTTTTTCCTCTATTTCTACAGAGAGAACTTTAACAAAGAAACAACTATTGAGATTATCAGGTATAGATCTTTTTTCCCCAGGCTGAGATATAATTGACATACAACACTGTGTAAGTTTAATGTATACAATGTGGTGATTTGATATATGTATATATTGTGAAATGATTACCACAGTAAGATTAGTGAACACTTTGAAAATCTTGGAAATAAGAGAGAACTACCATATTTTCTTCAGTCGTCCTATCCTATTTCATGAAGCGAAATAGGCATTTCTAATTGCTCACTAATTCATTATGAGAAGGAGCCAGTATCAAGACCTTAGCCATCAGGAATGACCAGGGCCACGAGCAAAGGCTAGTGCAAAGCAGGGAAAGAACACTGCCAGTTTAGGCAGAGTGAATGATGCCATTTCTGAAAGCGTATCAATCATAGCATCCACTTGCAAATGTATGTTTTAAGTTAGATAACAGCATAAAACAAAATCTTAATTATAACAGTAGTTACAGTTTATTTTTCCCCTGGATCCAAATATACTGTCCTATATGCCATGAAGAATAATAAAGTAGAAAATGAGAAAGACACAGTCCTTGTCTTCAAGAACTTAATAACCATTTCCTTCCAACAGTCACATATAGTATGCATACATCACTAATCCTGTATAAGGAGAACAATTTTAGCACATATAAACTCACTGAAGAATAGGAGGAGATATAATACCAAACTGAACATTGGACTGGGTGGTACAGATAGTAAATAATGTTGCAGTTTGGAAAATGGGGAAATCAATGTAGCCTGGCAGAAAAAGAGGAGGCTTTCTGTGATGTGTAGAATTTGAGTTTGCTAAGTTAGATAGGATTTGGAAAGGTAAAGGAGGAGGACAAACTAAATATGAAATTAATCTATATCATGTAATTTCATCCTATCCCAGCACTTGAGTTCTTTACCACAGAAGTGTTTTGAAAGTCCCTTCCCATAATACCATCAAATAGGTAAAGAAGGAGATAAGGAAATACACCTACCTCTCTTACACTTTCCTTTCTAAGCCACTCAGACAGACACCTCAGATAAGAATTGATCTGTATATCTAATTAAAGTAATTGATGCTAAAATATGATTGAGGCTTAACTTTCCCATGAGACACAGGTATCTTAAAAGAAAAAAATCATCAGCCAATACAGAATCTCTAATTAGTACAATTACATGGAAAAGGTATTTTGAAGCTAGGAGAGGCTCTCAGAGCATTTTTCTTCTCTGTCCATTTCAGACAGTGGTGTTCCCGTCCACACATAATCTGCTAGAACTTAAGATATGCAGAATCACTACAGGTAGGACATGCCTTTTCCCCTTATTTATAAGAACTTCTTTACCTCACTGGGTTCCTTGATATAGCAAATTGCAAACACTGTGAACAATCTGTGGGGTTGTTCTAAGTAAGTTTCTATTGTCTTCAGCATGTGTTCTTTTGTTTGTTTTATTTTGTAAGGCAAAAGCATTTATGAAGATACAGAGAGTCATTTCAGACTGATAAAAAGTAAAATTCTCATGGATGATAGAGGAGTCATTTTTATTTATCTCAGTGATCCCCAACCAGGCTGGTGTAATACCCACTGAAGATCATATCAGAACCTCCAACAAATCTTTTCAAACTATGCCTCCCAGCCTTGGATATTTTGATATTTCCCCAAGATGGCATATTCTCTCTCCACTTGATTTCAGCCTTGGTCTAGACTTAATAATACTTACCAACTATTACCCACCTTCATTCCCAATTTAACTTTGCATGATCATCATTGCTAAAAAGAGAAATGAAAAAAAGGAAAGAAAGGAAAAGAAGAAAAGAAGAAAGGCAGGGAGAATTTTTTTTTAAGCTATAGGAAATATACAACACCAGCTTTCTAGTTGACTGAGTTTTAAACAAATTGAATTGAATTCTCTTAATTACAACAGTAGTTACAGTTTATTTTTCCCCTGAAAAAAAAATTGAATTCTTTTCATTCTTAAGGACTGGCTTCTATACTCCATACTCTAAGAAGTGTTGTTGTCATGGCCTAGAAACACGCTCAATCTGTAATTGGGAAGCACTTTTGGCACCATCTGAGGTATGGAGTGTGAGGGAATTAGAAAGGCTCTATAGACTGACTCCTTGGTAGTAAGAGGTGGGAAGAAAGGATAAAGGTCAATAAACCAGTATCACAAGGTTGGCAGCACAGGTGATCACAGCAGCACAGGGAAGTAGATCAAACTATGGAGATCTTGGGGCGCCTGGGTGGCTCAGTCGGTTGAGAGCCCAGCTTCGGCTCAGGTCATGATCTCACAGTTCGTGGGTTCAAGCCCCGCATGGGGCTGTATGCTGACAGCTCAGAGCCTGGAGCTTGCTTCCGATTCTGTGTCTCCCCCTCTCTCTGCTCCTCCCCTGCCTGTGCTCTGTCTCTCTCTCTCTCTCAAAAATAAATAAACATTAAAAAAATTAAAAAAAAACTATGGAGACCTTATGGCTTAATAACCAAGAAGCAAATACAGAAATTACTGTAAAGCAAAGGTAATAAATAAAGTATAGGAAGAAAAACAGAGAAATAAAAGACAGATTATAAGCCCCCTTTTCAGGTGGCACAGCCAGATTCACATGTAACTCTGAAATATCAATCAGCTCAGCTAAAAGGATGAAATGCCACAAATCTTATTTGGAACACTCTATTTTATTATCCAAAGGCATTATTGCTAGGGTTAACAATCAAAAACAAAACAGAAGACATAAAAACAACACACACACACACACACACACACACACACACACACACATGCAACACCTGCATTCCAGAATGGGACTGAATGAAAAGAAATCATCTCAGATTAATCAATTTTCTTCTCCAGATTTGTTTCTTGGATTCTTCACTTATCTGGGAATAATCCCAGTCAAATGCAAGAGATGTGTTGGTCACTGAAAAGGGCACTTCACTTTGGTTGTCTTATATTACATACACCATGGGGATTCTGGCTACTTCACAAATAGTAGATTAGTTGTAAAAGGTGTAAGTTTTAGTTCTGAAGTGGTGCTGCTAGTGAGAAAGGGCATATGGAAATTATGTATGGAGCCACTCCTCATGGGGTCTCATTCTAAATGATGTTTGTGCCTTTTAAAACATCACTCTATAGAGAGAGTCAATACAATCCCTTTCACAATCCAACTTGGCTTCTTTTTAAAGAAATCGACACACTGATTCCAAAATTCATGTGGAAATATAAGAGACCCAGAATAATCAAGACAACCTTGAAAAAAGAACAAAATTGGAAGAGTCCCACTTCCCAACTTCAAAAATGACATAAAACTGTAATAATCAAGACAGTGTGGTACTGTCATAAGGGCAGGAATATAGAACAATGGAACAGAATTGAGTATCCAAAAATATACCCTCGTATTTGCCACCAATTGATTTTTGACAAGAGTGCTTAGATCATACAATGGAGAAATACTCTTTTCAACAAGTGGTGCTGGGACAATTGGATATCCACATGCAAAATAATAAAACTGGATCTTGATCTCACATCGTACACAAAAATTAACTAAAACTGGATCAGAAACCTATATATAAGGGCTGAAAATGTAAAACTCTTAGAAGAAAACATAGGAGGGTGCCTGTGTGGCTCAGTTGGTTAAGCACCTGACTCTGGATTTTGGCTCAGGTCATGATCTCACAGTTTATGAGATCGAGTCCCACATTGAGCCGTGCTATCAGCGTGGGGCCTGCTTGGGATTCTCTCCCTGTCTCTCTGCCTCTCTCCCGCTCTCTCTCTCTCTCTCTCTCAAAAAAAAAAAAAAAACTTAAAAAAAAGAAAAAATAAGAGTAAATCTTTGCAACCTTGAGTTAGGTAGCGGTTTCTTATGTATGACACCAAAACATAAACAACAAAAGAAAAAATAAAATTGCCTTCATCAGAATAAGAAATTTTGTGCTGCAAGTGTTTGTAATACCATCTTGAAGGTGAAAAGACAGTCTAAGAGTGGTAGAAAATATTTGCAAAACCATGAGATACCACTTCACACCAATAGAGTGGCTCCTTAGTATTATTAGATAATAATAATTGTTGACAAGATTGTGGACCAACTGGAACCCTTATTCATTGCTTGGGCGAATTATAAAATTATGTGACCACTTTGAAAAACAATTTTGATGGCTCCTAAACAAGTTAGACATAGAGTACCATATGACTCAAGTATGTATTGCTGGGTATATACCCACAATAAATGTGCATCTATGTCTACACAAAACTCATACATGAATACTCAGAGCAGCATTATTTACAATAGCTGAAGAGTGGAAATGACCCAAATGAACATCAACTCATGAGTAGATAAACAAAATGTAGTATAGCATTACAATAAAATAGTGTATAGGTATGAGAAAGAATGAAGTGCTGGTATGTACTACAACATGTATGAACCTTGAAAATATTATGCTAAGCGAAAGAAGCCAAATGCAAAGGGACACATATTTCACATGATCCCATTCATTTGGAATGTCCAGAATAGGCAAATCCATAGAGAGATCGAGTAGTAGCTGTCTAGCACTAGGGAAAATGGGAAGTTAGAGAGATAATGTCTCAGGGGATCAAGGTTTATTTATTTGGGGTGTAATGAAATGTTATAAAATTGAATTTTTGATGATGGTTGCATAGCACTGAGTGTATTAGAGGTCATTAAATTATATACTTAAAATGAGTGAATTGAATGGTATGTAAATCATACCCCACTAAAACTATTAATAAAAAAATCAGTCACTTGAGAAACACATGATAATTGTTTTCCAACATTTGAGGAGTTACCATATGGAAACAGGGTGAGGTTGCTTGGTGTAAGCTCCAAGGGGTAAGCAGAATGAGGGTCACCACACAATATAATTCCAGAGGGTTCAATTCATGTTGCAGCTTGTGTGAAAGGTGCTATGCCTGAGTAGTAGCATTTGGGTGGACGTTGAAGGGAGAGAGATTTTGGCTCATTTATGCAAACACTTAATAACTGGTGCTATTCAAAGATCAAATGTGCTACATCATAGTGAAAAGTGCCAAATTATTGCCAGCATCCAAGCATAAACTGGGTAACCATTTAAAGATGCAGTGAGATGGGTTCATGTAACAGATTGTATATATGTATGTGGTAGAAGAGGGAGATGTGACTTAATAGCCTTTAAGGTTTCCTATAACCCTAAGATTCTATTAAAATGCCTATATTACAAACTTTCATCTGTAAATCTTTTTCTCATTCTTAATCATTTCCTTATTAGCCAGGAATAAATGAGTACTTACATATCCCCACTAGATTCATAAGTCCCAATAGTGACTTCTTATGAAACAATAAAACTTGATGCTGGGGTCTAGGCCATTTCTAATATTTATATGCAGTCTCTGGCTCAATTATTTAGCACTGGCCTATCTACTAGATTACTCTTTCTGTAGTCTATAGCTTTAATGGTAGCATTTCATAAATATTAATAAGAATAGGATCCTACACTGCACTTAATACTGATAATAGTTAAGTTAATGAATACAAATCATTCTGGACTCTGTCTTTTCTTTCTTTTTACCCTCTTTTGTCCATTCATCAGGTATAGAATATGCAAGGATTCAAATATTTTGGCCTAAATCCACAAATGCCATAAGAAACTGGCACTCCATTCTGCAATGCTTTTCTCTCTGTCAATAACTTTAACTGGGGATCATAAAGTGGAACCATTTGTTGGGTGGTCCATTATGATCTAGATTTAAAACCTCATGTGGTAGCAGTCCTCTGCTCCACTTTACATTTTAGAACTAGTCAGAATGATGCTATACTGAAGAAGAAAAGCTCAGACACAATGAGAAAGGCTGCTTATCCATCCATCCATCCATCCATTTCACAACAGCAAGGGGCAGTTTAACATCCTGTGAGGGGCAGCTTACCAATAGTGACGGGAGGATCAGAAACGGCTTAACAGCTTTAAGTCAGGTACCCTCCTTATTGGACTGGTGAAGTACAGGCAACACAAATAGAACCATCTAAGTAATCCTAACTGACTTGTCTTGGCTCATTGATAGCTTAGGCATACACAAAATCCCTATATCAAAAATCTCAAATGGAAAACATCTGCAATGAAATTGTACTCACTGTCCAGCTAATACATCAGAGCCGTACTATAAATCCCAACCTCGGCGTTCATGCCTTGGAACTGTGTTCTATGTTCTACTTAGCCCTTCTGTTACTTCCAGTAATAAATCTCCATGGATAAGTTCCAAGAAGGGCACTGCCTTAGATCATATTCCATGTTAGAGCGAGTTCTTCTCTCCAGCTTGTGCTTCATCTGGTCTTGATGTGAAGCCAGAAAAGAAAATGTTCTGGATAGTTTGCTGCTAGGTGGAAGTTCTTTTCATTTTAAACTGCAAATATTTAACAAAATAATTATTCCCTTGTCACTTCAAGTCCTTGAGACCTTTTCTCTCCAGACCATTTCTTTCCCTTCTGTTAAAAGCCTCATATAGCCCAAGGGTAGGGCACTCAGGGAATGCTATTTGGGAGGGGGAAAGATACTAGTGGAATCCCAGGGTCATTTCTCCAATGGTCATATTTCTGCCTGTGTTTATCCCTTTTTCTGCCAGTTCGTGCTCTTTAATGCTCACACCACTCAAAATAGTCATGAGTACCAATATTCACTAACTATCAAGCTATCTTTATTGTATTTACTTTGTATCCCACCATTGTAAACCACTCTCCCTGGATCCCTGAAGCATTTCAAGCAACTCATTGCTCTTTTCCATTTCAAGCAACTCAATTCCAGAGAATGGAAACTTGGGCATAGTCTTATTACCAATTAAAAAGGGATTCTCACTACTTTGCTCTAAGAAGCTGTTAGTCCATATCCATGTCAGTTACTCAAAATTACATTGGCTTTTTAAATGCCAGATTATACTGCACACTCTTAATATAGTTTACTATCTCCTATCACCTGTAGACTTTCAAAATCATGAATCAAATTGACTTTTGATGATGATCTCTTTGTATGATATTCACAACCAAGAAAAAAAATATAATATGCCACCCAAAAAGCTTTTTCAAAATAGTCTGATGTTCTTGCAGATTAATGTAATTTTTATTAAATACAGATTGTCACAATTATTTTATACTCTTCACAGTCCTTATCAAAAGTTTAGGTGAATTCAGATTGCACAACTTCCACTGAATAAGTTGGGCAAATTTCCATGACTCAGAAAAGCATACTAGAGTTGTAGTTCTTTGCAGTTCCAGCCCCACCTCCAAACCAAAGGGCAGTGTTTGGGAAAATGCCAACCATATTTAGCAGCAAGAGTTAGCAGTCTAGCATAGCAGATGGGCGTGGCAATGGGTAGAGTGTACAAAGGATTTAAAGAAGGCTTTCTTTACTACCTCTTCATCAGAAGCATTAACTGGATTCATCCCAATTCTTGTTTTGTAAAAAGTTAACACAGGGAATGTTTTCTTTACATTCTCTCACTTTACACTGATCTGGGAATTTTGTGAGGAAACACCCTAGTGCTGAGAACCTTCTCTCTCACATGCGTGTGCTCTCTCTCTCTCCCTCTCTCTCTCTCTCTCTCTCTCTGACTCTGACACACACACACACACACTCGCACACACAGAAAAGACAACCATTCCTCAGTTCATATATAAGTAAAAAAGCAATGGGGATCCAGGCTTTGGAGTCTAGGGATAGAGCTGTAGACAAGTTAGTGGTATATACAGTCTTGAGTAAGGTAGACAACATTTATTTAGAGCGTTAATGAGGATTAAATGAAATAACTTATCTAAAGATCCTAGTGTAGTTCTATAATCTACCTTTAAAATATATTTGCTTCCTTCTCCACCCTGGTTTGAATTATGAAGAGTCCTGATCAGAGTATACTTTTTCATTGAAAGCAGAAATATCTGGCTTCCTAAATACAAATGTCACTGAAAATTATAAATGTCATTTGTTGCTGGGGGAAGGGAGAGCCAAGGGGTTAAAAAATTTCTTTAGTTTCAAATGGGTTTTGTCTTTATGCATTTCTCAAAACTGTAGCCGTGGTACTATCTCTTTAATTCTCAAAACAAAAGAACCTATTTGCAGAGTTCTCAAGGGTGGCCCTGACTGGCACTTTCAAACACCGGGTTTGAACTCCTCTAGGCGGTCCAGTGAGGCTGGATACAACAATAGATTCTGAGAGTGAGCCTGAATGGTACAAAAAAAGCGGGGGTAGGGGGAGTCTGCTGTCCACTGAAAACAGAAAGCAGAGCCAAAGAAAGTGAAGAATGTGAAGGCAGAAAAAGAAATTTCAGGATGTGCTAAAATTTTTAGCAACTGAAAACAGTTACAAAGAACTGGAATCTAGGCAACAGCGGGCAGGTCAGACAGGCATAATTATTTAGCATATAGTTTCCACAGAGAGCAATAGTCAAGTCCACTATTCTACCTACGTGTTTTTTCCAAAACCATAGATTCTGACCCTCAGATAGTTTTAGAAAGCCACCAAGTACTACTAATACACACGATGAACTCCACACAATAAAACAGGGTGCCAAGATTTATGCGTCTTTATGTAGAGATTACAATCCATTTCTGATTCAAATTCTTCCAAAGTATTAATGCTATTTAAATAATGAAATCATGCTAAAAGGGATATACTACTGGTTCAAGGAAAATTTGTCAGAGAAAGAAATGGAAGTGGAAAAGTAATGAGTAATGAGTGGCTTGGGGGCTGATCAATCCAAAAGAGAATGGTTAAAGGGTCTATGAGAGCTAAAATGTCTGGAAGTGTCTATATCCCAAACATTGGAACCAAGAGCTCTTTCCTCTGATTAATTCAACTTTCTTATCCCTAGCTCAGAAATCAGGGCTTATCAGTGAGCTCTCAATAGCAAGCCAATAAGATTAGAAAAATAGTACTGATGAGAAATGCAGAGTGTAGATCTCATTTAAATTTAATTGAGATCATAATTGGTTAAATCATTTCTGAGGATAATTCACTTTAGGCCATTTAAAAATTTTAGACTATTCAAAAAAAAGAAATGCAGTGTCCTCTATGTCAAAGAAAATGATGTTCCTGTTTGATTTCTTATTTATATACAATGATCACTGTAGCCACTAGACCCCTAAGGAAATTATTCATTCTAGATAGCCAAGCTTTCTGGATTTGCCCTTCCAGTAGTGCATCTAATAGCCACATGTAATTGTTTAAATCTCAGTTTAATTAAATTTAAAATTTCAGTTCCTCACTTGCAGTAGCCACATTTCAGTACTCAAGAGCCATATGTGTTGGACAATGAAGATACAGGAAATTTCATCATCACAAAAAGTTCTATTGGACAGCTCTGGGTTAGACACCAAGAGACCAAAAAATTCAAATGTCAGACCAAAAAATTCAAACAATTCTAATGATAGTTTTTCTACAATGTAATTAATATTCATATCCACAGAGAATACAGATTAGGACTTAACACTTTATTTTTGACATGGACAGTGGTTCTCAAAGGTTAGTTGTACAGAAGAATCATCTGGAGTGTTTGCTAAAAGCAGACAACTCAAAGAACGATTGAGTAGATCTGGGATGGGTATCCAGGAATCTGCATTTTAAACATATATACTAGGCAATGCTGACACAAGTAGTCACTAAACACAATTTTCAACGATCAATTTACAAATTCTGATTCATTTTCTTGTATGGATTATATGTGTACCAGGCAAGTCCTTGTCTCTCTACAAAACTGCAAAAATATTCCACAAAGGCAAAAGAAGGAGTTTTCAAGGCATAGTAGATCTGAGCAAAGGTGAATACAAAGAAAAAAAATCAAGAATATAGACACATTAGACACAGAAAAAATCTTCTGAACAGAATATTCCATAATATCTATGGGGCAGAAGCTATCTAGCCATTCAGCTTCGGGAACTCTGAAGCTCTGGGAACAGCTTTGAATATTGAGCTGGCAGGAGAGGAGAAAAACTTTGGTGGTGCAGTTTCTGAAGACCTAAATACTGCATGTAAGTGTTAAGTATATACAAGGCAAAAGGCTAGGTGCTAAGAGACTACTAAAATAAGTTTTTTTAACTTCAAACAGTTCAGTCTAGTGGGGGAAAACAGACCACAAATAAGTATTATAATATAGGAGCAGGTGTCATTTGAGCTGAACTTTAAATGTTGAGCTGCTCTAGGATCATCAGGGATGTGGAAGAATGGCAATTAAAATCTAGAGAACAGCATGAGGAAAAGCTCAGGAGCTTGAAAATTTGGGGTGTACCTCATGACCTAGAAGTGATCTAGAGTGGTTAGTGAACAGGGTTTAAGGAAAGTTGTGAAGTGACAAATGCATTCTGGGTGCCAGGGACCAGACCACGAATGGTCCTAAATGCCTGTTTGGAAAAAACAGAAACAAAAACAAAAAAACACCACCACCAAATCCTTTAGATGTTTGACGAGAAAAGGTCATATGATAAGATCTGCATTTAGGAAGAACACTCTAACAGCTAGGCATAAAATGGAGTGAGAGAAGATGCAGGGAAGATGTCCTATGATTTGGTCATTTGGAAGAAAAACTGCACCTCTGGTTGGCAATGCTTGTTCTTGCAAAAAGCTGGGAATCGAGAGAGAAGCAACAGAACATGAGACTTTGTTTTAGCTGAAAATTTGAAGAAAGAACATTTCTAGTGGCAGTATTTAGAAGATTCTGGAGATGCAACGATCCACCATGACTCTGGCAATAGAATACCAGCAATGAGGGTCAGAAAAAAGAAAGATTTCCCACAGTCTAGTGAGCAGACAGCTCTACACTTTCTATGTCTTTCAAAGGCATGGACAATGGGATATGTGAACACGGGTGTCACATGAGGGGCAAACAGCTTCTTCAGTGAAGTGCCCTTAAAGATATACAACATACTGCATAGTAGCTAGGGGGCATAGGTTCTGGAGACAGACTTCCTGTGTTCAAATCCTGATTCTGCTACTTAGTAATTGTGTGGCCTGGTAGACAGATTACCTAAACTCTGTGTCTCGCTTTTCCTACCCGTAAAATTGGAAATATACTACCTACCTCATAGGAGTGCTGTGAAAGTTGATGAGTTTATATACATACAAGGCATTTGTAACATGGTCTGATCCATAGTAGGCACTCAATAAATGTTAGCTATTATTATGTGTATATGTGGGGGACACGCTTACTTGTTCTATGTTCAACATCCCTTGAAGGCATTAGTGCTATATCTAAGCGATGGCAATCAGTATGGTTCAGCATACCAAAGGGCATCTGCAGTATACTGTCCTGCACAGAGTGCCTTAATTATTATACATAATGAGTATCTTAATATTTTTTTTGGAAAGGGACAGATATGAGTACGTTTTTAAATTTATAGATATTCTTAGTGATCCCCTTACGTAAGCTAGTGTAAGCTGGCTCCAGCACACCACTGGCTGATGCATATAGCCCTCATACCCCCATCCATAAGACCTGGCTTCACGCCCCTACAACATTCTCAGACATGTACTGAAGGGAAAAATCCATCAGACAACCATCTTCAGCTCCCTTAACAGCCCGAACCTACAAATCTACTCCCTAATTTCTCTTGGCCTCAAAGAGCACAGGGAAAAAATTATTATTTTGCAGATGAAAGACTTTTTCTTTCTCCAACCAGAAAATGTCAACATTTTTTAAAAGTCCTAATAAGTTCCTTTTCATTTATATTTAGAGTGCTTGTTCCCAGAAAGAGGAATGGGGTGAGGGGGTGTTGGCCAGAGCTTTCAACTGCATAGGAAATTTGCCACCTGAAACCAAATTGGAGCTTCCAATCACCTGCCTGGTTTTCCATTTCCCTGCCCTCTAACCCTGATCCATTCCCCCAAGTTCCCTCCAGTATTTTTTTTTTAAGTGTCAAATTCCATTTAAGTTTAAAGAATGATAAAGAGGGCTTTATATCATCCTTTTTTCCTTTTTGCTAGAAAGGATTAATATAAGAATAGCTTTACATTAAGATATGTTAAAGTGTAAAGATACCATCTTAGATAAGGATAAATTCTAATTACCTGGCATCTGAGACAATATATCTATCCATTGCCATCTTTCCAAAAGTCTCATAAATAGGTCATAACAATATTGGCCCAATCTCTGGTTCAGGTTCTTGGCAACGTTCTCAAATATTCTTTGTCAAATACTAAAGAAGAGTTGTCTATGGTGTGAGCATCAAGTCATTTCCCCAGTATACGGCATAGTCTCTATTAAATTCAGAGCTAAGAATGACTGCTTCAAGAATGTTTCCTGAAGAGGCTTTTAAAATTGTTTTTACCAGAGAACGACTATGAGATACTCAAGTATGTGGGTTCAGCAAATGAAGGGATAACACAGTTTTAAACAGTCTTCCCTTCTTCAGTGGGACAGAAAATATGTTTTTCCCCTTTAAACTAATGAAATTAAAATTAAAAAACTATTTGGAAATTTGGAAAGATGAGAAATCTGGTCTATTTTATTTAGATAGGTAGATAGATAAGATACACAGAAACAAAAGTGTGAAATGGAGTTAGCTGTATATTTTTTCTGTTGATCTAGATAAAATACGCAAATTTTAAAACATATAGCACCTCACATTCATGGCCAGTATATTTTAAAATACACATATTTTTATGAAAACTGTATATGTTTATTGAACAGAATATTAAAGACAAACTAGCTTGCTTTAGAAGGAAAATATTCCACATTAACCTTTTTGATTGGACATTTTAATCCTCTCCCCAGTTTTACAAGGTTCTACTTTCATTCATATTGATGTATAAATTAATCAAAACACTAATGTTTTTTGGCACGCCTGGGTTGCTCAGTTGGTTGAGCTCTGACTTTGGCTCAGGTCATGATCTCACGGTTCACGAGTTTGAGCCCTACATCGGGCTTGCTGCTGTCAGCACAGAGCCTGCTTCAGATCCTCTGTCCCCTTCTGTCCTCCTCTCTCTGCCTCCTCTCTCTCTCCCTCTCTCTCTCAAAAATAAAAAAAAACATTAAAAAAACAAAAATCACTAATTTTTTCATGCATCTGCAAAATTAATCTGGAAAGCACCCACGTATTAAAATAAAATTGTTAACATAGTTTGGGGAAAAAAATCTCTAGAGTGCTCTCAAATAAGACATTGTTTTTTGTTTGTTTCTTTGTTTGTTTTTAGTAAATGAGTACATTTGGTTTTCTTGACTAGTAGCTTAAGTCAAATTTACCCTGGATCCATCAGCTGAGAGGCAGAAAAAGCAGATTCTTGAATCACATCATCTAACCTATGAGTTCAGCCTCTGCCACTTGTTAGAGGTGAGACTTCAGGCCAGTTACTTATCGTTGAAGCCTCAGTTTCCCTACCTCTGAAATGGATATCATAATGCCACTGCCCCCTCACACCAGGTTGTTATGAGGATAAACTGACCCAGTATATGTGAAATTACTGTGTAAATATTTTACACCACATCCAGGATCAGTCAATAACCAACAACTATACTATAAGTTATTTTTTAATAGAGTAAAACCATGAGGGAATTAAACATGTATTCATTATTAGCATGCAAATAAAATTCAGTCATAAAAGGCATCTAGTTGGGTTTGACATCATTCATTAGGTCACCCTGGAATTGAGAGATGGCAAGGAGATAATATCATTCTCTTTTTAACATAAGCACTTTTATTAGCATGGAGAAGTTCTTCCCAGATATAGTAATCCAGTAGCATAGCAAAGTCCAACGTTTTTCACTGCCAGAAATTTAAACCAGTAATACAGGTCCATGAGAAACTTGTATTTATTGAACCAAGCAATATTTTCCATGAAATGTATCTATTTGCTTTTGTAGTAGAGAAAACAAGATAGTCTGTGTTTTTAATCCAAAGAGAAAAACCACACGAACTTCTCACATTAAAAATGTACAGAAATGGCTCTTCTGGAGTCAAGCATGCATCAGGGTAGAGAAAACATCCAACAAGCACAACTCTCCAACACTTAGTGAAACAAACCAACCGCTACCCAAAGAAGAAACTGAAGCTATAAATTCAAATAAACAGGCTGCAGGGAGACTACACAAACCTGCTGTTGCTTTAATTGCAGACAATTCAATTCAGCAGCTGTTGGTCCAGGCACTAAGGTTCACTGTATGCTCTTCAGCGTAACCTTGAAATACTGTCACTCACTCACTTCTCCACATCATCTGCATGCTGTCCAATTAATGAGGAGCGAAATCAACTGTCAAACCACGCATCAAAACAGAACATGATCTTTTAGCTCTTAAGCACAGGAGCACAATATTTTAAGGACAATAAAGCATGAATGGGGGTGAGAATCCTTGACAATAAATGATATTTAAACTTCTCAAAACACATAGTTGTAGGAACTAAGCTTCTGTTCTGTTCAGCAGGAAACTGAAACTTTCTTAAGGTTTTTTCATTTGGAAGGATCCTTTCTGTCTAACTGCTGTGTAAGAAGCCTTTAAAACAAACATTCGCCAATACTTTATCAGTCTTCAAGTTCTTTATTATGGACCAATATGTTTCTGAAAGCTTAAGAGAATACTTAAGGAACACTTTTGGTCCAATGATATTTTACAATACAAAATGATTTGGTGCTGGCATTTTTAGCCTTGTTGTTTCCAGCACTTTTTTTTTTTTCTACCAAGAGACCAAACAACAATAATATATAATATTCATCAATCTGAGTTAAATAATGAAATAAAAATAAGTTTACCAAAACAAATGTGTTCTGGAATGCTTCCTGTTTGAAGTTTCCCTTCTCTTAACTATACCCCAAATCTAGACAACCAATTAACAAACCCAAGAGTTAATACACTCAAGAGAAACACAACATACTAAGTGTTTAAAAATTGCCTTTTGCTTCCAAAGCACTGTGTCTTCTGTGCAAACACTCTAATCTATATCGCATACTACCAGTTGCAGACAGGAGACTTGAGAAATTCAACACAAAAATATAGTAGAGAAGCATGCACAATTAAGGGATCAGGACTAACAATTTAACAGAAAACCCAGATTTTACATAGCAATCTGCTATAAACATTATAGCAAGGGGAAGGCATGTTTCATGCAGCTATTTTGCTTAGCTCATTAGAACCTTATTTGTCCTTCAGTACAGTTGAATTGGAGGCAAAATAAGAGAGGAGTGCACTTTAAACAAAAGGGAAATTTCAGATAAAATAAAACATACCATACCTGTATATTGTACCAGGAACATCGTGACACTCTTCAGGGAACTGTTTCACGTTGTATCCTACCGTGAGTTATTCTCCCCTTACCCTCTTCTCTCCACAAAAAGAAAAGCCAAAGCACCCCAAACCCCACTACACACTACCCCTAACCCACACCCCCAATGAGGAAAAAAAAAACCTAGTTACAATTCAGCTTAGATCCGATGCTTCTGTTTAGCTCAGCTCCAGCCGAGCAACTGAGCTCTAGCAACGGAGCATAGGGAGGTAGATTCTGATGCCAGTAGCACTTCCATCCACTTCACTTACACAAAAGCAGGCAGTGGAAAATCCAGGAGCCTTGAAGACAAGGGCTGGAACTGGCTTTTATGAATTGCTATTACTGCATGTGTCACCATCCATCTCCAATGACGGACACTTATAGGCTGAATTGAGAGTGGAGGGGGTGGGGAGGAGGAGGTTGGAGAGCAGGTGGAGAAGCAATTAGCAGTATGTTCATCGGAGAATTCGTTCGGGATTTCATACATCAGTGCCTAAAGAAACAGCATGCAGTTGACAAATCAGAACTTTACGATTTGCATGCCTTAGAAGAAATCTTAGCTCACAGCTCCAAATGAAATACTGCTTCCCCACACTTACAGAGCATGAAAAGTCACCCCTCTGCTTTCTCTTTCCTCTAGCTACTCTTGTTCCCGAGAAATCAACATTCAAAATGAACATTTGCTAATTTCCCCTAAAGAATTGTACTTAAAAGCCTGGAAGCAAAGGAAGTATGAGGAAATTAAATTATATTGAACATGACATCTTTTAACAAAAAGGCAGGAAGCTAATTATTTTAAGCCAACTTTTCATCCCTAACCCCATTCCCCAGGTGCAGCTTTCACACCTATAATCACTGGATCACACAACTTTTGGACATATATTAAACACTGGAAAACAACCTATGTATACCTAAAAATAGTTAAAGTCAAGATGAAAAGCTAAGAGCTATATGCACAACTCTCTCCATAGACAGCCTTAATAAGGCACTTTGCCTGTAAACGCTTCAGTTTTACTCATCTCCTAAACTGAAGCACATATTTTAGACCAACTTCAAGATTAATGATGAGTAGAAACAAAAAGGAGATAGTCACTTAGGAAGGAAACATGACACAACTGAAGGAATACTGCGGCTGGGTATCAGGAAACCTAGGTTCAGGTTTCAGTTCTACAACTTTCTAGCTGTGTTACCTTGGACAAGTCAGTTAACTTCTCTGAGCTTAAGTTCCCTTATTTATAAGTTTGACATAACTTATATCTAAGTACCTATCCTGACT
Source organism: Panthera uncia (assembly GCF_023721935.1). Taxonomy (NCBI): domain Eukaryota; kingdom Metazoa; phylum Chordata; class Mammalia; order Carnivora; family Felidae; genus Panthera; species Panthera uncia. Next base: position 103,643,549 of record NC_064817.1, read on the forward strand.
ACTTCACAGGATTGCTATGAAGAGCTAATGAGATAATAGATATGAAAACCCTTTTGTAAATCATAGAGGGTTATAAAATTGTATGGGATTATTATTATTATTATTATTATTATACTCCAAAACAAATCTTGCCTAAATGGCTGAAGTCAGGCACCTCTATCACATAAGTAAAAAGAAAGACCCAATATAATTTCATGAAAATAATTCTCAATTCTTCCAATTTTAAAGTTGGAAGGAAATATTGTTTGCTCTTAAAATGCCACAGAAGGGAAATTGTCTTAAAAGAAAAAAATTTAAATCTGATACATAATACATCAAAAGTTTATTAAAGAAACTGAAGCCTCTAATTTCTTCTTTGCTTTCTGGAAAGTCAATTCAGTTGTTTTTGTATGGTCTAATATTATGTGCCATCTAGAATGCAAGCTACAGGACAATGAGCATCACCTTCTGTTAAATCTTTCTTTTAACTTGGTATATCCTCATTGCCCAGGGTGTGTGGAAGGATTCAGGTTGATTAGCTAAATCTAAATCCACAAGGTAAAAATCCAAAGTCATGTTTTATGAGGCTCCAAGCTGCCTTGATACTATATATACAGTGACCAGCTGGTTTAAGCTGGGACACAATTTTAGCACATGAAGTCCTGGGGTGGCCACACCTGGGGCACTAAATGATCCAGGCAATGTTTGGGGACCTTTGGTTCAGCCAAATCCCACATGTCCTGATTTCCATCTGTATGGTGGTTACCCAAGTGTGTGTCTGTCCACATGGGCTGAATCTGAAGCAGCCAAAACAAAAAAAAAAAAAAAAGTGGGCGCTATAGCAGAAATATCAGATGTCAGCTCCCCTTGGCCCCCTCTAATACCATCTGTGTTCGCAAACAAGTGTTGAGCCCACTTCCTGTGAGAAGAAAGAAAACTTTCTAATTGCCCCTTTGAATGTCATTGCCAATATTGAAAATGCCAGTAAAATATGTATCCAAAATCTATGTTAAATCAAGGGGGGAAATGGATAATATAATTCACAAAGAATTGGGTGACTGGTAGCTAAAAGGGAGGAAGCATTAAAAGGGGAACAGGAGGGGAGGGTTGCGGGGGAGGAGAGAGGAAGCAGGAAGAGAAAGGAGGTAAGAAGAGCAAATGAATCTAAAGTGAGAAGTTTTTTTTTTTTTTTTAAGCAGAAAAATACTAGCTGGACTCACCCAAAACCTCACCTCCTAGAAAATTCTTGCTTTTTGAGGTATTGAGAATAGCCTTTTTACCACCACAGTCGCTATCCTAGCCTTCTAAATGCATGAGTAAATAGTCAACCGCTTGAAAAAGCACTGACAGCCCTAGCACCAAAACTCACTTTCATTTGGCATGTGGAAAGTCAGGCAGGCGGGGTACAGTTCTCGAAAGGCCTCCTCACTGCAAACCTCCCCCACACACACATACAGCCTTGACTGTGGTATGGCTGGCCACTAACAAAGGTGTCGCCCCATTTCAGGTTCAGCAAAGGAGACTTGCCTGAGATTTTTAAAACCACATTGGTAAGAAAGGAACAAAGGTTGTATTTCAGAATCAGGAATTCTGTCTTTGGGCATTGCAACTGAACTCTTCCACATATATAAGCTTGAAATTCATATTCCACAAGTTCTTCAGAAGGGCCACTCAAAGTAAAGGGAAAAGTACAGGGAAGATAATTTTTTGTTAGCTTCCTTCCCACAGTCCAAAGATGAGGATCGCATCAAGAACAGGACTGAGAGCATACATCAAAAGGCAATGAAGTAGGAGGCAGCAGTTTCAACCCAGATTAGCAAGAATGGAATTGAAAGCATCCGAGCATCCTGATAAAAACAAACACATTAACATATACACCAAGAACCGCTGCAATGTTTCCATTATCCTGATTTCAAGCTCCAGAATGTAAGCACTAACGGTTCCCTAATCCACCCAAGCTCCTTCTCAGCAGCCGTCACCAAGCCTCACTGTCCTTTTCAAATGAATTCCCATTGCTAACCACCTTAGTTAGATTCTAAGTATTTTTGTCAAAACAAATGCCCCTGTGGAAGATTTCAAAGAACCAAGAATGTGAATCAAACCATGAACCTAAAACAGGGAGAAACAACATTAAGTTGCTAAACCTCAAACAAAAGAAGTGCTAACAGTTTGAAAGCAACAACTAGTGAGTTGAGTTCAAGCAGAGAAAAAAAAAGCTCTCAACTTTTTGGAATCGATCAAACTTGTACCAAACCCTTGAGTCCAATCAGTTCACATTCCTGCAAAGCACACACATCAAGACTTGGTTTCACCTGCCTAAGAACCCACAAAGGAACCATAAAATTAACACTGGATAAGAAGTCGGGAGAACTGGATTCTCCTGATTTTTCTACTGTTTGACCTTGGTCCAGTCACTTATACTCATTCAATCCCAGCTTGCTTGCTTTGGAACAGCTGGGATGTGATTATCAATATCCCAGGTCTAATGGTCTATGACAATTGTGACATTTACTCTCGTGACAAAATAGAAAACGTTTGTCACAATCTGGCCCTAATTTCTAGGAATCATGGAGGTGGGCCTCTACAACTCTCCTAATGGTTTCTGTTTCTAGCTTATTTTGAAACATGCTCACATAGGAGTTAGGCAACTGTGCTTGCTTAGCCTTGGGAATAGTCAGCCTAATATTCCTCTTCAGAATATTTCTCTTCAAAAAGCATTCCAGGAGCAGTTTGTTTTCTTCAAAGGACAGCTACAGGTGCGTGGTCTGACCCCAAAAGGGAAAAAGGAAGGAAAGAAAGTCATCTAGAATATGCTGAGCACCTATTGTATGCCAGACGTGGCATGATACATTATTTTTTTAAATTAGCTCTCACAACATAGCTATGTGCTCAATATTACTATCTTGCATTTTATATGTAAGGAAACTGAGGTTTACTGATGTTAAGTGACTTGCTTCCTCTCACTCAACTGGTAAGTGATAAAACTGGGACCTGAACTCAAGCAATCTGAATCCATTACTATACTAACACTCTAATGATTAAATTCTGAATGACTGAATTCCTTCTTAATTCAGTGATTCAACTGGGCTTGCTCAGTGAATAAATTACCTGCTGAGTCAATACAGCAAAAAAAAAAAAAAAATCCTTGCCTTTATACTGACCTGAGAATTTTAAAAAATTTCATCAGACATGTGGTTAAGACCATTGGGCTCTGGAGTAAGAAAAACCTCAGTTGCTAGAATCCTGGCTTATAAGTCTCAAGTTTTCTCATCTGGCAAATGGGAAAAGAAGTAGTACCTGCCTGGCTGAGTGGTTGTAAAGCATTAATGATGTGATAGCAGCTAGCACAGTGTTTGACATAAAATTGTTCAATAAACATATATTAGAGCTATCCTCAGACTCATAAGCAACAGAGAAAGAAAGGAAAGGTTATAAAGAAAAAGAAAAACAGGATTCATTGAACTCAAGTGCTCCTTGGCCTATAGAACAGATTTAGTGTGAATCAAGTTTTCAGTGGCCCACCCATACCCTCTAAGCTGCATCTTGTAGATTAGCATATTCATGACGCTCCATGAATATACTAATTGGCAGTGCCTAAGTAGTAGTAAGGAGACTTGTCATGTGGTCTGCTGAGCAGCAATTGTCTCCAGTTCCCTAGAACCTATCCTTCTAAATAGAGGGTTGGAAAGTAGCAGATAGAAGTACTGCTGGAAGTACCAAGTGGGCTAAGGCCCTTTTCTTCCCCTAATTCTTCAAGCCCTAGCTTCTCTCTCTCCCATTCCCTTGTGGCCCACTTCCCATATACTCCCATCCGCCCTTGGTTTATTCTAGTTTTACTGTGATTCTTTTCATGGCTCTAGCTCTGTGTCTGTTCATGAGCAACCAGTCGTATTTATGGAATGTGTGTCTGGCACTGCACTAGCTAAAGTAGAGGGACATCTAAAAGTTAATTGAAGAGACATGTGTTCCATGGCCAAATAGATCTAAGATATACAGGTAGACTGGAGTTTTGGCAATACAGTAAATGCAGCTAAAACAAGATGATTTGGTTGATTTCAGAGCATAAAGTAGTTTGTTCATCCAGTCAATGACATACATACTGAAGAATTTAGAAAAAAATGCACAGTTGTTTGCAACTTTACTTGAAATGCATAAAAAGTTGTATAAATGGAGAGATGGGTGATAAAGGAAATAGAACAAAGTGTTAATTATAGAATCTAAATGGTGTGCATAGAGGGTATTTACTGTACAATTCTTTCACATTTTCTGTATATTTAAATTTTTTCATCATAAAAGGTTGAGGATAAAGGAGAGGGGTAAAGGGTATAGCTTTTTCAACTTCAAATATTTCAGAACAAAATATCATATTTATATAAAGAAGCATAAATGAAATCAGGCAAAATGTTAAAAAATTGGTGAATCTGAGTGGATGGCAGATGACAGTCCTATATGATTTGTGAAATTTTTCTCTAGTTAAAATGATTTTAAAATAGAAAGTTAAAAGATAGTTTGTTGAACACTGGCCCCTTTTACCTAATGTCTCATTTGCCATTTTTAGTAGAGTGGATATTGGGTCAATAATAGTAGAGAAATTGGAAAGAATGAAGGTGGGGGGCAATAATCAACCGACAGATCTACCTTGGGTGCCTACTATATGCAAGACGCACTATGCTAGGCATTCTGGGGGATTCAGAGACAAAAAACATAGTCCCTGTCCTGAGACTCACAGTGCAGGTGAGGGAATGCCAAAGCAGCGTCTGAAAGGGTAGCTGGCTAGAGCAGAGAAATTCTGTTAAGAGAAGTATGAAGACTGGCAAGGTAGATTGGGGCCAGACTACGGAAAGTAGTGAAGGCCACGCTAAGGAGTTTGGACTTCATCCTATGGATAATGGGAAACCATTTACAGTATCTGAGTCAGGGAAAGAACATGCTCTAAAACACATTGGCTACATAGTAATGATCTGTTTGAGCACAGGTAACTTCAACACATATTTGTTTTCTATTCATATACTTCTGACCCTTCTATTTCCCATATCTGGATGTGGCCTTTAGGGATTTTCAACATTCTGGATGCTACCCATTTTTTTTTAACAGCCACTTTGTCATCTTTTCAGCCTCTGTTCCTTTCCCTCCCCCAGCTCCCGAGGGGAGCTGCCCAGCTCTCAGCTTAGCCCTGCTGACTCAGTAAGCAATAAATAAGCCTCATACAGTTTTTTAAACTAAGTTGCTAAGCTTTGAATCTCTGCTTTCCTTCATGGCAATCAAGCCCCAATCACTACTGAGATCATTGATTTGAGTTGGAAAAATGAATATTCAGCTAAGCAACATGCGAAGGAGTACAGGAAGGTATGTCGTATGTGTAGAAGGAAACTGTTGTTCAAAGTGATTTTTGGATACTGAAAGAAAACCTAGTGGGGACGGTATTGCTGAATAGCAGCAAGTGATTAGGGTAAGACCTCTCAAAGACTGCCAAACTATAAGGTGGACTTTGTCTCTAGTTTTTTCCCCCCTATAAAGCCAATCTTCCAATCCAATCATGCGATTCCCACATTTAAAACTCTGAGCTGGCTCCCCCCTGCCTATAAAGGCCAAGCTCCTTAGCAGGCAGACTTCCCTCACCAACCGGACACAGACCTGTCTCCAGATTCTTATCCTGTCCCCCTCACCCAAGTCCCAGTGGTTCACACACAGTATCTTACCTTTTCCTAAAGTATCCATTCTCACACATGTGACTGCTTCACATGTGTCGGTGGTCCCTTTGCTTGGAAGCCTTGCCTACCACATCTTTTTCCACCTTGTTTCTAGGCAATGCCCACTCATCCTTGGTGATTCAGAACAGGTAGACTCTGGTCTGTGACTTCTCCACCTCCAGCAATAATTCTTCCCTCCATCATGTTTCCAGGGTATTTCTTTTCTAGAGTAATATACTATTCCCACTGTAATATAATTATTGATTTAGGTGTCTATCTCCCCCCACTTAACTGTGAGTTCCTTAAGGGTAGGCAGGGACTACTTCTAGTTCATCACTGTACTCCTAGCACTTACCATAGGGTTTGGTCCTGTGTATGTGCTCAAATGTCTATTGAATAAATGAGCTTGAATATCAAGTGCTCCTTGAATTCAAACTCAGCATCTCTTGAAAGGTAAAAATTAGAATATTGTGTGACCAAAGTAATCCCAGTGAAGTATGTCTGAGAACTTGATTGCAGAAGTGGTAGGAGGACAGGTTATGGGGTCTTCCTGTGGGACCTTTCTACCCCAGGAAGCTCTTACTGGCAGCTGTTGCTGGCTAAAAAGAAGGGCAGCTAGAGCGGACAGGAAGGGCCCTTAGTGGGGATTTCCCCATCGTTACCTTTCATAATTCAGCACGGAAGGAAAGTTGTTTATATAACATTCTCCACACAGTGTTTTGATTCTTCTGAATTACAGCCAAACTTTCATTTGTGCTCTGCCTACAGATACATTTGGACCAGACTTGTTAATAGTCACTGAAAGTTCCCCAGTTCACATTCTCACCTGTCATTATTATGCCAAGGAACAATATTTTGTGGGTAAGGAACCACTGAAAAACTGAGAGCCAAAAAGGGGGCCGAGCAGAGCTAATAAAAATGATCTTTTATTTTTCTCCTAGATTGCTAATATATTTCCTAGCACCTCCCATCCTGCACTGGTTTATATTATGTATCAGTAAAGGCAAAAAAAAAAAAAAAAGAAAAAAGAAAATGAAGACTTTGGCAAAACTTGACGCCTGTAGGCACAAGAAAGAGGAAGCAACACTGAGGCTTGGAGTATAAATCTTTAGACATATGATCCATTGCCACTTCTGCAAAGTAAACATTTCAGCTGTTTTTAAACAAATAGCAAAAGCAATTAGCCCCTTCTGTAGACTAAACTGAGGTGTATGCGGAATTAAAAAAAACTTAGTCTGTTTTGATCTTCAAAAATGTCAAACTGGTAAACATTTCGCGTTTTTGTTGTACATATAAATCTATGAGCCAAGCCTAGCTTGAGGAAGATTTAAGAGACATAAAATTTGTCTGAGGTGTCTGCCAAATCTCTGCAGCAGAGAGAAACCCTGGAGAAGCTGACATAGTCATAACTCTCAAAACATCACTAGCAGGCTTGTGCAGGGCTAGACGTACAGAAAGTCACTGTTCCTTCTCTCAAACTGTTTGTAAACAGAGAAGTAGAACATTTGCTTATCAGCTATCTGGTAGCTTATTTTTGCCCATGTGTCCCACAGAGGAAAGAGAAAAAAAAAAGAGTAAGTCCCTACTGGTACATATCCCAACTTTCAGCCGCGTAGATTTTCACTTATATGACAAGCCTGCTTGTTAAAATCTTCTCTTTCATTTCCTCTTGCACACTCATTCTTGTATGTACACGAGATCAATCTGTCTCTGTCTCTCTGTCTGGAAGGCATTACAAGAAGGTATTTATATGTATCCAGGACAGTGTCTAACAGAGTGCTTTGCACATAATAAGCCCACAATAATTCGGCAAATGAATTGAAACTCTATCTGTAATTTCTATGTTCAACTTATTTGTTCATGGAACAAGAGAATTATAGATTCTTTTTCTTGAAGTATTTAACAGTGACAATTCCTTACAAAGTAAAGTCATTTTATTCAAATGATTTGTGCTTAGGACTTCTGTCCTTTAAAAGCATCCATTTTTGCACAATGGGAATTATTTGTAAGGCAAATGAAGGAAAGCCCACGCTGCAGGATCCTGAATGACAATATGAACACTAATATATTTTGTAGAGAAAATCAGATATCCCATATTCACCTGATTGTATGTCGTTATGGTAATCCACCACATATGTCTAAAATCACTTAACAATGCAGGAATATAGTGCATGCATGGGCTGCATTCTGTAAATAGGATTAACAGTTGGATTCAACCAAGGTCTTCCCTGGGGAGAGATTGCTGGAAAATACATCTACATGACATTTAAAAAAATAAATTAACCAATGACATTGGCTCCCATGAGACACATTGTTTCTTGTACATTCAATTCTATCACAGTTTTCTGTAGCTCTCTACTGACATCCCCATCCCTAAAGACATAGAATTTCAAAACAGAAAGAAAAACAGAGCAATCGGAGCTCTTCTGTCTGTCCTGCATGAAGTGTTATGTACACAAAGAAAAGAGCTCTGTACATTAGCACAATGTGAACTGTGACATGGTGAGATCATGTCAGTCTGGACTGTTCTTGTTATGCCGTGGTCACATATAACTTGCCCAAGGGAATGAACAAAGTCTGTGTGCATGCTAAGATTGGCAGGGGCTGCAGAAAAACAAATACAGCTGTGTTATACAGCAGGGGGGGATTTAATTTTTCCTTTGAAAAATGTTATTTATCATGATGATTTTTCTTCCCACTTTTATGTATTTAACTATTTTTCCTTATCTGTAAAATAGGGATAACTACTGTATGTATTTAATATTTTTACTATGAGAATGAAATGAAATCCTGGCACAGAATAGTTAACCCATACAATATGCATCAACATCTGGCTAGCATTAAGTAAACACCTATTATACGCCAGGTACTGGCCTAAGACACCAAGAAAAAGTAAACCATAGGAGGAAAAAGTGACACTGGAGAGAAAAGCAGGGAGCTGATTTTCAAAAGTTTTATAAGCTAGTCTAAGAAGTTTGGATTTTATCTCGAGGACAATGGGCAGAGCTGGATAGCTTCAGATTTGTGATTTAGAAAAATCATTCTGTCAGCACTGGTGGAGAATGGATTAGAAGGAAAGCAGGCTGGAGACAGTAGTAATCCAGTCTAGAAGGGGTGTGTGTGTGTGGGGGGGTGTGTGGGTGTGGGTGTGTTGCGGGGTGTGCTGGGGAGCGGTGTACCCCAAACTAAGGCAATAATAATAGGACACATGCGGAAAACATGTTTTTAAGTAACAAATACTCTATTACAAATGATTAAAAAAATATGCAAAAGGTTAAAAATAGGACTCATGTTATCTTACTATTTATAGCAAACCTCTGTTGAATTTTTTTCTGTGTTTAACATTATAGGATAATGATTTCCTATGTATGCACACATAGGGTGTGTGTGTGTGTGTGTGTGTGTGCCCATGTACATGTGTATGGGTTTAAACTGGGATTTGTCAACTTTATAAAGAGAATTTTCTCTTAATATATCATAAACAACTTTCAACATCATTAAATATTTTTTAGTAACATCCACTTACATGGCTACTTAGTATAGTAATCTATGCTACAGATACACGATAATTGATTTAATCAAAATCTCTAGTATTACGGACATTTAAAATGCTATTTTCCTTCTTTACCCTGGGATAGACATCCTGAGAAATAAAATTTTGGAAACATCACATTTATTTCCTTAGCATAGAGCCTTAGAAGTTGAAGTGGTAGGTTGAAAGCTATGTCCAATTTTAATATTTTTAATCCACATTGATAATTTCTCTCCAGAAGGGCTGTATCAAATTACAGTCCCACTAGCAGTATCTGTAAGTAGGAGACCCATTTGAGAGTGATTTCAAGGATGGAGTCAACTGGATTGTAGGTGGAAATGAGGGACGGATCCTTGGCAGAGTATTGGGATGGCAGCAATGTGAACTATGTCAAGAGGAGCAAAGCAATGAGCAGGCCTACGGAACAGGTGGCTGGGTGGATAAATGATGAGAAAGAAAAAGGTAAGGTGACCATAGGAGAGTCGGGGTGGGGGGGAGTTTAAATGAAAAGAAAAGAAACCTCTAGAGAAGTTCTGCATTCAGGTGACTTTAATTTACTGCTTTATTTAGCCAAAGCAGCTAATGTAGCAAACAGCTAATCTTTTTGTAACATTTGGCATTCTGGTACCAAAGTTCTGAGTTATATTCATGTTTATGCATGTTTTTCATCCAATAACCATTTGTTAGGTGTCTACCACATGCCAAGGGCTGTTCTGGATGCTATGGGTGTGGATATGAATGAGACCTGGCCACTGCCCTCAAGGAGCTCATAGTCTTGGGGAGAGACAGACACATCCACAGACTGGTACACTAGTGTGGTACAGCCTAGGACAGAGGTAAGTGCAGGGTTCTATGTAAGCCATGAGCCTAACACTGTTTTGTGTATGCTTGTATATGTTTGTGTGTGGTGGGGGAGGGCGGGGAGAGCTGCAGGAAAGGCTTCAAAGAGGTGTTGATATTTGAGCTGAGTCTTGAAGGAGGAGTTCCTCAGATGAGTAAGGGTCACAGATCATGCTCATATTCCTTACCAGTGCTTTGGAAATTTGTGCCACTGGTGTTAAGGACACTCAGTAAGGCAGTGAGGATGCTTGTGTGTAATCCAAACCCATTTGTGAAAACAGCCTCCACTGTTACCTTAATGCATATATGTACATGGCCCGATTTGAGCAATAATATGCTCATCTTAGAATTAAAGGATAACAGGCAAGTGACATATAGACTTTTAAAAAATAACTCTGATGACATTGATAGAATAATAATATTCCCGTCAGCCAAGTCCTACTAATTCTACTTCCTAAATGGCTCTCATATCTGTTGCCTCTTCTCATATGTGGCTACCTTGGGTCCTCGTCATCTCTAGCTTCCTAACTGGTCATGGCCCACTCCAGTACATTCTAAAGTAAAAACCTCATCATGGTGCTTGTCTTCTAAAATATATTAATGTTTTTTATTGTCTACTATCAGTACTTCCCAAATTTGAGTCATTTGAGTATTATCATAGTCACACATCATGGGTACTACTATTTACTTAACATTTGTCTTTAAATCAACTTTAAACTTGTTCACTTTACATTTTTCCTAAGCCATTTCCTATGTAACCTTACATTTAAAGACGTAGTTCAGCTTTACCTTTTATGAGACACATTAGAATATATAATTACTGAAATTTAAAATGTTTGTGGGAGTACAACATAACCACCAGTGGCAGATGCTCTACAGTTTGAAAAACAATAGCCTATGGAAGCACATCCAAATTTCTTAGCATTGCATTCAAGGAACTTCACAAATCAGACCCAATGTATCTTTCCAGACTCTTTTACCATTATACCTTCATTTCCCCAAACAAGCTATACCCTAGTCATGCTGAATTCCAAAATATTGAAGGGACATGCTCTGCTTTTATACAGCCCAATGTCTTTCACAGACTTGTCTCTCTAATCTGGAATGCCTCCCCTCTACTGTTCTCTGCCTGGTGAACTCATTATCCTTCAAGACCTGTCATGTCACCTCCTCACAGAAGGCTTCTCCCTGATTCTCCCTTACAGTTAGTCACTGCTTCCTTTATTCTTCTGATAGCACTTTGTACTTCTTAGTGTTATATTACACGCTACATTATCTCAGAATTATGGGCATATATCTCCCCAGCTACACCCAGGAAAAGCTCTCATACTCTGTTGCATCCTGAATAATCCCTGTGAGCAAAGGTCATGGAGGAGACCTAGTGATCTAGGAAGTCACTTAAAATAAAAGCTATAATAAAATAAAACCTAAAGGACTATCTAGGCCCAAATAGCTTACATGTAAGGCACGTTTTTTAAAGAGAATCACCTGATTCAGAAATAGCCATATAGTTTGGGAAGACACAATTAGCTACGGCTGCAATAACAGTGAAGCTAATTCAGTTTTGGCAGCCACTTTACAGCATACACATACTGACATAGAGACTAAAAGTGAATCATTTGGGTTTCTGCCAGGATGATCAATTACACCTGACAATAATCTTTCCTTACCACAAACAGAAAGTCAAGAAGAAAATTGAACAGTGGGACTAACAAACCATGGTGGAGAGAGCATGGGCTCTGGAGCCAGAAATCTATATACCAAAATCCCAGCTCAACTCCTTACAATCTATGTGACTTTGGGTAGGTTAAACAACCTTCTCTGAGTTTTAGTTTTCTCTTCTAGAAAAATGGGGAAAATAGTACCTACTTCATAAGACTCTTAAGATAATGCAACAAAGTGCTTATGATAGCACCTGGAACATTATATGGGCTCAATAAATAGGAGTCATTATTGTTACCCAATGAAATGACTACAATTCAGATAATATGATGCATAAGGAGAGCAAATACATTTCTTAATAAATTTGTCACCAGGCTTTAAAATGACAACTATAGAAGTGTAGCTAAGAATAGCCACAAAGAGAACAGTCTATAAGGTAAAGTTCTTCTTGGGTATAAATTAAACTCACACCTGGAACATACCACCACACTTCTTTGTGTTCTCCAAGAAATGATCTCAAATCAGGTTCCCCTAGGATGAAAAAAACAAAAATCACCCAATCTTAATTTTTTGTGTTTAGTTTTATTTGATACAGAATAATATCCAAATTGTGTGGATGCTTTAAAGTGTCCTGTTATTATGACCCCAATCTCTTTCATGACACCTTTTTATTGCAGTCAGGCAAACCCACCCTTCATAAAAATGCTCCCTCTTCTATATACCCTTCTCAGATTCCAACGCCAGTTCCAGAGAGCACATTCTCCCTCCTCTTTGCCCATTTCAAATCCCATTTACTCCTTTGGAGCCAAAATTAAAATTCAAGTCCTCCAGAAAGCATACCCGGATTGGTCTGGAAGATGACAATTTCAAAACTACAGCATTTCCAGGGTTAGGCTTGACCTTCCTTACATATATCAACCCCCAAGCCCATCAGTATTAGAAACTTTTTGCACGCGTTTGTAATAATAAAATAATTAATACAGTCTGTTTCGCACAGTCTACTTTATTCCACAGTCTGTGTGCCCCCTAAATCTTTTTCAACCTTAGTGCTGTTATGAGTCGTGTTAGAAACCTCGATAGCGCTTGGTTTTTAAAATCGGTCTAACTTGCCTTTGACTCTCACCAGAACACTGCACTGAACTTTAAGGAGAAACCCTTTCCACTCCAAAGATCTGGTCAGGGCAGGGGCGGGTGGTTGGAAGGGCCAATAAAGAGATGGCGACGATCTTTATATCACTAGCAAGGAAGCAAAAAGTGAAATTTGGACAAAAAGTCACGCCCTGAGCGTGCGAGGAATTCCCACACCCCCAGAGAAAATTGGGGAGTGTGTACGTTAGAAAGGGTGTGTGCCCAAATCTGAAATGTAAATTGAGGGAAGCGAGGAAAGAGATCATCCAACTCCTCTAAGTAGTAAGGGGAGTCCAGACGCCGCCTAGGGAAGACCCTGGTCAAGAACCCTAACTTCAGATCTCAGAGGAGGTACAGGACGGGAGCGAGGATACACGATAGCGTCTTGGGGGATTAAAGACTGCAGACTAGGTGGAGAAATAGAGAGCGCGCGCTCCCGAGGTTCCAAGCTCCAGGAAACGGGCGCGGAGGGCTCAGCAGCCCACCCCCGACTCCCAGGCCCGGCACCCCCTCCCCGGCAGAGGCGGAGCTGGGCGGAGTCGGGCGCCGAAGACAACGGCCCGGAAGCACCCTCCTCCCTAGGCCCCTCGGTCCCACACTCCCCAACCACAGCCGCTCGGGCTTTCTGCCTCTCTGACCTCCAGCTCCCCGGCTACCGAAGGGGCTACTCCTTATACTGCCGCGGAAAATCGGGCCGGCGTGACAGCTTCTGAGAGCGTAGTGCCCTCGCCGCGCCCCACACCACGCAACTGTCTTCTGAACTCCCCGCCTCTCGCTAGCCGGCTTGGGCCCGGCACTCGGGCCCAGGGCTGGACTCTCACCCACATCGCGGCCGCTGCAGCATTTCTTATTGGTTACTGGTCACCAGGGAAGCAGGAGGCCCAAGCCCTTGTCCTCATGGGAAATGTAGTTTCAGGTCGCTGGAGGCTGTCTTCCTGGGGTATCCAATATTGGCATTGGCGGAGAGACTCAGGTGAAGGCAGGGGATTGTGGGAGATGAAGTCGAGGCACTTCTTTCGGTATACCCACAGTTTCTCCATCCAGTCCGATCGTCCCCTGAGTTCAGATGGAGGAGGGTATTCTGGGTGTTGTAGTTTGCGGTGTACTGTCCTACAGAATCTACCTTCTTGGGGTATGGGATTGTGCTTGTGGGGTTAGATGAAGGTTCTAGATTTATTTTACCTTTTGGTTAAGCTCTTAGCGTTTGGGGGGGCGCTTTATATCATGATTTAAAATTCTCATTGACTTTTGATTGAATGACTTTTTAAAAATATTATGTTCCGATAAGCTTACAATTGTAACTGGTCCTTTAAAACTGTCAAAGTATGTTCTATGTGAACCATCTGCATTAGAATGACTTCAGAGGCTCTGGAGAAAATGTATACTATGTTTCCAGTTGGGTATCACATTTTTCCCTTTGAATTGTAACTGGTCCTTTAAAACTGTTAAAGTGTATTCTGTGTGAACCATCTGCATTAGAATCACTTCCAAGGTCCTAGAGAAAATGTATACTGTGTTTCTAATTGAGTACCATATTTTTCCTTTTGAAGTAGGGCATAATAGGCATATAAATGTGATCAAAGCCAGCCCAGAAGAATCCCATTTAACCCATAATGAAGCCACATTGTTGCCATGAAGAACAGTGGCCACATCACTGATGTCATGCAACAATTTAGAACAGATAGAGAATACAACTTGAATAATAAGAAATAAATGTATATTTCTTTAAGAAACTATTGTTTAGTAAAGATGTGTTAATAAGCCCGATAAATAAATAGATGGAGACCACTAGCACTTTCAAGTGATTTAAAGGTTGAGGAAAATGGTGGCTTATTAAGGCTAATTTTACTCCTAATTTTTGACTTTTTTTTTTCCTTTCCAGAGGTGAATCCTTAATAGCTGAAAGGATCATTACAGTTGGGTTACTACAATTTTACTCATTAGAACAACCTTTTCACTCACAAGTGGAATGAATGCAAAGAAAGAGGAATTGCATTTTGCTAAGGTAATTAATTGCCTAAAATTTTAAAAGAGAAGTGAAGGAATAAATGGACTTAATAGATTGAATAATTTACTCAGCAAACTGCTTTGTTCAAGGCTCCAGACTAGGCACTGTTGCTACAGAATTGGAAAACAGCCCTTGCTCATAAGTAGTTCACAATCTAGGACAGGAGAGAGAGTATACATTGTGCAAAGTGCTCTAAAAAGGTCTACATGCGGTTCTACAGGACCATAGAAGTGGAAGAACTCATTCCACTTCTGGAGGAAGCCATGCTTGAATGATGAGACTTGAAGGACTAGTAAGCTATTTGGGGTAGGGAGGTCAACCATATTTCATACTGAGGAGTAAGAATGTGAGAGAGTGCAGAGAACACTCTCCCCCCACCCCTACTCCCCAAAAAAGATGTTCCACGTTGCAGGAGCTAGAACAGGAAGGAATAGGAGGCCATGTCAATGAGTTCAAAATTTAACCTGAAAGCAGTGGAGAACCATTAAAGGATTTTAAGCAAGGACATGGTATGATCAGATGGACTTGGTGATAACTTGGATATGGAAAGTAAGGAAAGGGAAGGGGTCTATTATTACTCTCAAGTTCTGATTTGGAAGACTGAGTATGTGGTAGTACCACTCATTTAATTAGGGAAGCCTGAAAGAGTAGCAAGTTTTGTGATGGATAGGAGAGATTAAGTTTTGGACACTTTAAATTTGAGGAGTCTATGGAGCATTGGGGTGGAGATACCCAGTAGGCTGCTAGGAGGTGTAGGTCTGAAGCATAGGAGAGAGGTCAGGGTTGGAACTAAACATTTGAGAGACAACAGTATATAGCTGGCAAGTAAATAAATAAATATGGATTAAATTTCACTTGGAGAGTGTTTAGAATAGTAATTTTTAGAAGGGCAGAGATTAAGAATGGAACCCTAGAAAACAACGATATTCAAGTAGTAGGTAGAGGAAGTCAAGGCTCCTTGCCTTCAAAGGAGGCTGAGAAGAAATGGCCAGATAGGCGAACCAAGAGAAAATAAAGTGTAACTATTAGAATATAACACAGAGAGGTCAAACAAGAGGACAGAAGAGTAACATGGAACTACTCATTCATCCATTCAACAAATATTCGTTCAGTACCTGCAACATTCCAGGCATAATTCAAGGTGTTGGGAACAGAGAAGTAGGGGAAAAAACCACATAACATCCCTTCCCTTTGGAGCTCATATTCTAATAGGGAAAAAATGAATTAACAAGACTAATAATGAAAATATATAGCTATGACAAGTAATATTTCTGCAAGTCTTATTAGAATGGATATGTGTGTATATGTGTATTACACATACAAAGGTGAGACTCTTGATCTATTGTGGGTAAAAAGTATGCTTGAAAATACATTTAGGAAAAAAAAATAACTGAGTATAAGAACACAAATTTGTGAAATAATGTTCCAGGGTATGTTAGTGTGATTGGATTTATAGATCAATCAGTAGGCCAAGGTTAAGGCTTTGTCAACAGATAGTGTAAAACTCAAGTCTTGGCCACGGTTCAGGTTTATGAATGTGGAATGTGTTTGGCTTCAGTTTTTGCTTAGATTAAGGCTTAATCATTCTGTTGCTATCTTTACAAGTCAGTGTGGATCCCTTGCTAGAGGACCCTGGTACCAAATTTAGGGCTCAGTCTGACATCAACATCAGTCCCCAGAGGTATAGCTATGGTTCAATCTGTGTCAAGGATCAGAGTCTTTGACTGGTATGAAAGTTCACTTGGAAGCTGTCATTAGTCCAGCGTGGCTTGGATTATATCTCATTGTGAAGCCAATGTACAAGATTTGGGTTCACATTTTAGCCAGTATTACTATTTAGTCTGTATGTAAGAAGAGGTTTTATTCTTGTTAGTGCTGTCTGTGGACCAGCCTCAGAGAGACACCCAAGGATAGGGCTCAGCTCAAGGTTTGACTTTCGCTTTTTGGTCAGCATTGGAATCGCTTTTTTTTCTAGGCTTGGAATTCAACAAAGACCAGTTATGGCTCTGCCAGAAGATGCTGTTCATGCTGATTTTGTTGTCTTGGAAAAGGCTAAACAAGAATTTGAACAAGAGTTATGTTCAGTCTTTTATCAGGTAAAGTTACAATTAGTGTTCATGGTTAGAGTGGATTCTTGGCTGTGGTCAGTGTTAAGGCACAGTGTCTAAATTTAATATTTAGTCTTTTGCCATTTTACACCATCACCTATGATGTGCCCCAGAGTTTTGTCTGAGAGCAACGTTAGCATTTCATCTGTGGACAATATGAGAGTATCAATTGTGGCTGGGATTTCAACTGAGCATATGAACAGGATTTGGGAGCATATCTGGCCAGAGTAAGCCCAAAGTGTAATTTCTGGCTTTAGCCAGTCTCAGTGTTCTGTCTTTGTCGATAGCCCCTATCAGGAATATTCTGCGGAGCTAAGCCAGTGGCCAGTGTTGTACCTTATCCTGTGGCCAGAGCATGGCTCGGTCAGTGACCTGTGTTAGCACTTCAACTTGGCCTGTGTCAGAGTTTATTATGCAGGTAGTGGTCCCATTTTGACTTTGTATAGAGTTCCTGTTCACTGAGTGCTGCTGGTAGTGCTATCTAATTAAGCTTTTATTTGTCTATTAACATTTTGGTCTGTATAATTGCAATATTATCCCATACACAGTACACTTAGTCTTTGCTTATTTAGATAGTTTAAGGAGGCTTATAATGATCAGTAGCTGGATTGAGGTTTGGGGCAACAAGTTATGAAATATTTTTAGATAGGCCCTTTAATAAGGATATTGGTTTGCTGTGGCAATACTGTTGATTGTTTAGCCCAGTACCTTTAAAATATCTCCTTTCCATATATTCCTCAAAGGACAGACTCTCAAAGCTAATGCTACATTTTATCAGGTGTTTTCTTTTAAATCAATGAGGCACAGAAAGAAATATGGTTTGATTTATGGAAAAGTTTATTCTCCTGATTAAGAACAAAAATCATGGGCAATTCCCCATCCAATTTTTAAAAGTGATATTGAGATATAACTGATACTCAAAAAATGCCACATATTTAATGTATACATTTTGATGAGCTTGGACTTATGTATATACCTATGGTATCACCATAATCAAGACCCTAACATATCACCTCCAAAACTTTGTGTGTGTGTGTGTGTGTGTGTGTGTGTGTGTGTGTGTGTTGTGGTAAAAATGTTTAACATGAGATCTATCCTTGTAACATATTTTAAAGTATACAACACTATACTTTTAACTATAGACACTATGCTATAGAACAGACATCTAGAACTTATTCATCTTGCAAAACTGAAACATACTCACTGCCCCCAGCCCCTGGCAATCACCATTCTACTCTCTGCTTCTTTGAGTTTGACTATTTTAGAATTCTCATATAAGTGGAATCATGCAGTATTTGTCCTTCTGTGACTGGCTTTTTTATTTAGCATAGGGTCCTCTGTATTCATCTGTGTTGTCACAAATGGTAGAATTTCCTTATTCTGTAAAAGCTGAATAATATTCCATTGTATTTATATACCACATTTTCTTTATCCATTCATCTATTGATGGACATTTAGGTTGCTTCTATATCTTAGCTATTGTGAATAATGCTGCAATGACCATTGGTGTATAAATATATTTTTTAGATACTGATTGCATTTCCTTTGGATATATAACCAGAGATGAGATTGCTGAATTATGTGGTAGTTCTATTTTTAATTTTTTGAGGGACCTCCATACTGCTTTCCAAAGTAGCTGCACCATTTCATGTTCCCACCAACAGTGTATAAGAATTCCAATTTCTCCCTCCTCATCAACACTTGTTATGCCTTGCCTTTTTGATAATAACCATCCTAACAAGTGTGAGGTGACATTTCACTGTGGTTTTAATTTGCATTTCCCTGATGATTAGTGACAATGTGCATCTTTTCATATACCTGTTGGCCATTTGTATAAGACCATTTGGAGAACTGTCTGCTCAGTTACCTATGCATTTTATGATTGTTTTTACAATTTCTGCTTAAGAGGAACCTGGGTGGCTCAGCTAGTTAAGCATCTGACTCTTAATTTTGGCTCAGGTCATGATCTCATGCTTAGTGACTTCAAGGCCCACATCAGGCTCTGCACTGACAGTGCCGAGCCTGCTTAGGATTCTCTCTCTCCCTCTCTCTCTGCCCCTCCCCTGCTTGTGCTCTCTCTCTCTCTTTCAAAATAAATAAATAAATAAACATTAAAAATATATTACAAAATAAAAAAATAAAATTTCTGCTTAAAATGCCATTGGGATTTTTATAGGGATTGTATCGGATGTGTACATCACTTTGGGTAGTATGGACATTTTGACAATATTAATTGTTCAATACATGAGGCAGGGATGCTTCTGTATCTATTGATCTACTTTAATTTCTTTCATCAAGTTTTTATAGTTTTCAGTGTATACGTCTTAAACCTCCTAGATTAATTTTATTTGTATGTATTTTATCATTTCGATGCTATTATACATGAGATGTTTTCTTAATTTTATTTTCAGAGATTTCATGGTGAATGTATAGAGATGCAGCTGATGTTTGTATCTAATTAGGCTTTTACCAAAGTTTAGGGGTTACCAGTAGCCAGATTAAGGCTTACTGTGAAGAAGGTTTTAGGGCTAAGAGAGTAAACATGTTTCTCAGATAGGCTGTTGATGTTACCTGTCAATTTACAAATAAGGTTAGTGTGAGAATAGACAACAGCTTGTGTTCAGGTTTAGAGTCTCAGGCTGTTGCCAGGCTTTGAGTTCAGAGTGTTCATATCCTGTTGTCAGTTTGGGATTTAGACTCTGGCTACTAGTGTAGCAAGCATTCTGATATCAGTAATAGAGTTCAGTCTGTGCTAATTTTTAGTGCCTCTACTGTGCCCAGTGTCACGGGTATATCACTCCCCAATTTAGGATTAGGTCTGTGGCCAGGCTGATTGCTCAACTGCAAGCTAGTGCTAGGACACATTCTGTAGCCACTAATATAGTGAACTTTGTTTATGGGTTTAAGGCTCAGTCTGTGACAAAGGGTAGTACTCAGTATCAGTTATTAGGTCTAATAATATGAGGAGGGTTCTGATTCAACCATGCAGTGTTAGGAATTGTTCTTTAGACAGGCATAGGGTTCGGTCTTTGGGTCTCAGACTGTGGGCAAGATTTACATTCTTTATCCCAGGGTGGTGCTCAGTATGTGGCCAGCAATAAGGCTCAGATTTTGGCCGTGGTGAGTTGCATGTGCTCAGGGTTAAAGTTAAGTCTCTTGCTATGTTTCACACAAAGAATATGAAAAATATTTGCTTTGTTTTGTCCTTAATTCATTTTCAAGCCTTGGGTTCAGTCCTTGCCCAGGGTTAGCAAACAGTTCAGTTTCTGGTATTGGAAATCTGTCTGCGGCTAGGGTTAATGTTGAAGCTGTAGTTGGAGCTGGGATTCATTCTGGGGCTCATATTAAGCCAGGCTCAGTCATTAACCATTTGTGGGAGATCAGTTCCAGTTCCACTTTCAGGGTGAAAACTCATGTTGGAGGTTAGGCTTATGTAGTCAGTCTGTGGTAAGAGTCAGGAATTCAGTCTGTGGCCAGAGATTCCTTTTATAACCAGTTAGAGGCTATAAGATATGGGGGCCAAGTCAGTGGCCAGTGATGAAGCTTAGTCTGTCCCAGGTTCAGTGGATTATTGTGTGGTCATATTTATGAACCAACTATCTGGCCAGGCTTATAATTGGGACTTTGAAAAGAGTTAAGTCTCAGGCTATGGCTATGTTCAGGGTTCTGTGGGCAGGATTAGGGCATATGATGTGGTCAGAATATATTCTCAAGTTTTGTAGATGATTTGGTTTCAATTCTTGGCCAGGATTAAGGCACAGTCTTTGGCCAAGTTTAGACTTCAGTCTCTGTATGTGTTTTTGTCTCTGCATGAGGCCAAGTTTAGTAGTCATTCTGTTGCCAGTGTTGGGGTCATTTTCTGATTAGTGCTAAGTCTGTGGAAATTGTAGCTGGGTTGGTTTCCAAGATCAAATCTCAGGCTGTGACCGAGTTAGAGCCTCAGTCTGTGATCAGGGCTAGAGCTCCATCAGTATCTATGCTGAGCACTCATTTTGTGGTCATGTAGGATATTAAGTATATCCCAGAGTTAGGTCACATTGTGTATAGATCAGGCTTGAGACTCAGCTTGTGACAGGCTATGTCTCATAATAGGTTGGATCTCTGTGTCATGAATTAAGGGCTTATCAGTGGCCACAGTTATGGTTCAATAGGAGATCAAGGCTAGAGACTCCATCAGACACCAATTGTAGGTACTTAGTCTTGGATCAGACGTATGAGTATGTGACTGGACTAAAGGACTCCATTGAATCAGGGTTCTGGCCTTGGAGTGTGGCCAGAAATAGGCTCAGTTTATGGGTAGAATTAAGGTCTCCATTTGGGGCTAGGGCTAAAGGCTTAGTGTGAAATTAGGGTTAAGACTTCAAGTCCAAAGTTAGGCACTCAGGCTATGTCTTGGGTTAGTTAGGTGTGTGGTTGGTACCCAGGGTTAAACACAGAAACTGCATTCAGTGTTGGCAGCTTGGTCTCTGATCAGACTTAAAGAGACCAGCTGCTTAGGATGTGGTGTAATAGCAGTTTGTTAATTATATCTGAATAAAGTTGTCATAAAAAAAGGTTAAAAGAAAGGAAGATTCCTACAAATGAAATAGCAGCCATGATACAAGGAAGGAACCAGGGCAAACGGCTGACTACTGAATCAAGACCAACAGTGTCATTGGTGTTTCAGAATTTTATGTTGGTGGAGCAGGGTGAGCACATGAGACTGAGAGGGAAAGGAAAGGGCTGGTGAATAAGGAGTCGGCACCTCAGGAAAATGGATATGTGCTTCTTATTTTTTAATTTTAATTTTTAAAAACTTTTTAAATGTCTACTTATTTTTGAGAGAGAGTGAGTGAGCAGGGGACAGGCAGAGAGAGAAGGAGCCTGAAGATCCTAAGTACGCTCTGCACTGTCAGCGCGAAGCCCAATGTGGAACTTGAAACCATGAACCGTGAGATCATGACATCACCCAAAGTTAGTCGCTTACCTGACTGAGCCACTCAGGCACCACTGAATGAATAAATGACAGAGAGAGAGAGAGAGAGAGAGAGAGAGAGAGAGAGGCAGGCAGAGAGAGAGAGGGAGACATAGAATCCAAAGCAGGCTCCAGGCTTTGAGCTGTCAGCACAGAGCCCAACACAGGGCTCGAACCCATGAGCTGTGCGATCATGACCTGAGCTGAAGTCAGACGCTTAACTGAGCTACCCAGTCACCCCAGGATATGTGCTTCTTAGAGGAGAGAAACTTTTACAAGTTTTCTGGGTGGAAGTAGTGTGAGTTGGAAAACTTCACAAAGAATGGGAACTCCAATTTGCGATGCTCTTCCGTCATGTTCTATGTGCTAGCATTGGGCTTTCCTGAGCTCCCTTTCTCAAGTCCTCCGCCCCCTTTCTTTCCCCACACCATACTGATCTCATTGTATCATACTCCCTGTATGTTCAATAAATATTTGTGGGATGTATGCACATGTTTGTTTCTACTTATATTCTCCTATTGAGGCTTCATGGCAGTCCTTTGTGATGAGTGTTCTTATTCCCATTATACAGACAAGGAAACCAGTTAATGCTACTTTAAAAACCTCAAAAGTGTCACACAGCTAGTAAATGCAGAGCCAGGTTTTGAATCCAGCTTTATCTTATTTCCATCTCCTATTCTGTTTACATGCCACTGCTTTGCCTGTAATAAGCTTGTGGGATTTATATTTCATCTTCACCCCTTGATTTTATAAACTTTGTCTCATTTAATTCTCATAACTGTAAAGTGGTTCTTCTTATTATCCCCTTGTCACACTTGAGGAAACATGTTCAGAGAGGTTACGTGATTTTCTTAAAGTCACACAGCTAGTGAGTGGCAGAGCTGAGATTAGAACCTCTCTGACCTCTGACCCTCAGTGGAAGATTTTTCCTTCCTAGTTTATCATGCTGCCTCAAAATACCTTAGCCTCCAGGATGGACATTTTGGACTTGGTGCAGGCTGATGTAGGGAAGGGTTTAGTGGTAGGAATATGTTAGGCTTCCATTCTGTCATTTATTACAGTGATTTGAACCTGTGAGGTATTGAGAGCACCCACAAAGAGCTATACAACAAGCTCCATGGGAGTACATGTAGCTGCAGGGCACCCCCTCCGAGAGAATCCCTCCCTGAGTGTAAAATAAAAATTGCTGATGGTGTGTTGTACCTATGAAGGGTAAGGGGGATGGAAAAAAGGTAGATGATCACTGACATAGGCCTTCACATTTTTGTCTAGCCCAAGGACCAGCCTTACAAATAGTATTTCTAAGGGAATTAACAGCCAACTTTCCATAATTTCCACAGTCAAGTCTTGACTTGGCTTATCGACATTGTATCAGGCATCCATATCTTCCCCTAGGAAGTTTATATGCTGAGGTCAAGAGGGATTGATTATGTTTCTGCCTTCAGTATGGCAGGGGAAACTCCTACTGGACGTACAGAATACCATCAAGTAGACCAACATAATTGTAGTGGTAATCCTAGAAGGAGAAAAGACAGAGAAAGGAGCAGAAAGAACATTTGGGGAAATAAGGGCCAAAAACTTCCTTATTTGATGAAATACATGAGTCTATGCATCCAAGAACTCAAAATAGAATAAACTTAGAGGCCCACTTTTCTTTTTTTTTCAGCTTTATTGAGGTATAATTGATAAATAAAATTGTAAGATATTTCAAGTGTACAATGTGATGATTTTAGATATATATACATTGTGAAAGGATGCCCCTCATCATGGTAATTAACATATTTACTACCTAACATGTTTGTATTAATTAATTAATTAATTAATTAATTATTTTGGTGAGACCATTTAAGTTCTACTCTCTTAGAAAATTTCAGTTGTACAATTCAGTGTACTTTCCAACAGTATGGTTTACACATATTCTTTGACTACAGTGCAGTATCCTTTCTCCAGATAAAATTTTGTGCATGAAGTCAATACATTAAAAAAGCAAATCAGAGCTCTTTGTTCTAGTTCTTGCTTCCTGATGCCACCCATGGTCAACACTTGGCCCTGGTGTATGAAGGGCTGCTATCCCAGGATCATGTTCTCTGCGTGTATAGTAGGAATACCTTTGCCTTAGGTGATCCACAACCCTACAATCAAAGTCATGTACACTTTGGGGACACGAGGCTGGAGGAAGTGTGTAATCTCTGGCTGGAGAAGGTGCAAAATGGACTTCCAATCCACAACTAAGGAGCCTTCAGCATGGCCTTGTTATTGAATATCAGTGACTTTTCTTTGTTCTCATTCTTGACTTACCCAACCATGGACTATGTGATCCCCAAATTCAGTAATTTGTAAAAACCAAAAGTTTCATAAGTTTTGGCACCAAAACTCATTAGACAGCAAAACTTGACCTAAACTTATGTGACGCTATTTATAGTCTTAACCTATTTATGTGACTTTGCATTTTACTATGAAATACTAACGTGTTTGTAACACCAATCAAGGGTGTTGTGTAAAATACCATATATTCACCATATAACCTGTCTAAAATACCTCCAAATTACTGATTTCAGAAAATATCTGACTCTAAGGATTCTACATGAGGCATTTTGGACATGTACATCCTTTCTCCTTTCTGTCTCATTCTAATGCCACCTTCCTTATTTTATCTCATACCTGGCAACATCTGCCAAGGCCAGGGAATGGGAGCACTGAATTTTTTTGCAGTAAAGCTGCATATCATAAAATAAATAATATTAAGTTAAATGAGTATGACACAGGAGGAAGTGCTAAGCAAAATAATAACTTTATTTTTTTCTCCCGTCCTAGGTTTATATTTAAGGTAATATCCCCCCACACCATATTGACAAGCTCACTAGGGTTCTCTATATAGGGATCCACTTGTAATCCAGCCAGAAGCAGGGTCTGGATGCTAAGCTCAAAACCTGATAACTACTACTGCTACTGTACTACTAACATTGAGTACAACTTGGTAAGTTCTTGTTCTAAGACTTAGAATTCAAACTCTTTAAATGTATTGGCTTATTTAACCTTCATAACAGTCTTGTAAAATGGGTACCATTATTGTTATAACCTCAGTTTTACAGACAAAGAAACTGAAGCAAGAAAGATCAAGTAATATATTCAAGTCCACACAGCTAAGAATTAGCCAAGGAAAGAATTTGATACACATTGTGTCTGTTTCCTTTGTACCTTCACCATCTTTAGAAATTGGCTTATGGCATAACTTAATGGACAGACTACACAGACAGTGTGCAGGGTGGCAGGGAGGCTGGATGAGCTGTGAGTCAGGGCAGCCAGCCAGCTACCCTCCATTGCGGGGAACTAGCAAGGCCAAGATAATTTCATACCCATTTTTCCTATGGAGGCAGGAATGTGGAATTTATTATGAGATTTCTTGATGTGACAATTTGGCTGGAAAAGCAGACCTCATGGAAATATTCCCTCACTGAATGGGTGTGTTGATGGGTATATATTTATTTATGTGCATGCGTGGGTATGCATTTACATGCACGATTCTGTGTCATCTAGCATGTAGCTGTTAAGTATCGTACATTGGTTCTCCAACGTTAGTCTAATGTCGATTACCTGGACAAAACCTCCAATATTCCTGGAGCCTATCCTCAGAGATTCTGATTCAGCTCAGCTTGAAGGGGCATGTAACTACTTGTTACATGCACCGGAAATAATTCTAATGCAGATGGTTGATGCAGACCACATTTTGAGAAACAGTGGGATAATCATTTAGCATGACCACTGGAGCCAGGCTGCTAGTGAATGTGGTTCTAGGCTGCGGCAAGTCAAGTGGCCTCTCTCAACCTCAATTTTCTCATCTGTGAAAAATGATTCACAGTACCTGCCACATGAGGTTCCTATGACAATTGAATGGCATATATTTATTTAAAGCATGTCTCATTTGATGTGCCTGACCCATTATAAGTGCTCAATAAATAGCACCTCTTATTATTCCTGTACATTATTTCTGTTAATCACCACACCGGGAGGAATCATACATGGTCTCTGCCCTCTAGTACTTACATAGAGAAGACTAAAGCACATGAAGAAACTAAGAGAACATTTAAACATGTTAAATTGTGGGATGTTGACTTTAAGAGTGAGTAGTAAATAGGAATCTTGAGAGATTGAAGTGACTGAGTGCCAGTAAAGGGTTCGCACCTTGTCCAGAGGGCTTCAGTGTAATCAAAAACTGCTAATAATAAGATAAGTGTAGTGCCACAATTATATAAATTAGGATGGCACTTTTGACATGTCAGATATTCATAGAAGCAAGAGGTCAACTTTGGCTGGAGAAATCAGAGAGAGATTCATGGAGGTGTTAGACATTGAATAGGACCTCTGTGGATGGGGAGGGTTTGAATGGGTGGGGAAAAGGGGAATAGGACATTGCTAGGAGAGGAGATAGCCTGTGTGTGGTCATAGAGACAGGAATAGAGAGGACACGCAGGCGGCATCTGTCACATTGTGTTCCTGGAGTTGTGCACCAGAGGGCGCTAGTCACATAGCCCACAATGATCATGACAATGATAATGGAGCCTCTGGCCCCCTACCCCAGAATTGTGCATTGCATTGCGCTTAGTGTATAATAGTAAGTTGTGAAGAGGTAGGGAGGGGCCAATTCCTGGGGGGCTACTATGATTGGGAATTTTGGCTGAAGCCTATAACCTCACTCCCCGAGAAGGTTTTAAAGAACCCAGAAAGCTGAAAAGGTGGAAGAGGTTGCAGACTGCATGAGAGGCAGTAAGGGTAGGTTTGGGACAATGGGCCTGTGTCCCAGGCAAACTGGAGGTGGGGTGTTGCTCTTGTATCCCTTTTCCAAGATAGTAAAGGGAGACACAGTTACCCAAGTCTCTGGACACTTTGCCTGTACCCTTGGCTTCTGACATCCTGGCCACTTTGCCAGTGGCCCTATGGTAGGAGAAGACTCCCATTCATTTAGAGAGCATTTATTTGGTAGCTTCTTTATGCCTAGCTCAGATCTATTAAATGACTCAGTTTGGCTGACATTTCATGGACTATAGGTAACACCTGTGCCCATCCTTCTACTTCACCCTGACCATGTTCTGTAAAGAAAAGTCAGGATGATTAGCCCCACATTATAAAGGCAGAACCTAAGTCTAAGGAGCATGGTGACTCAACCTAGCACATGAAGTTAGTGAGTGATGTCTGCTCACAACCCAAGTTTTCTGACTTGATGACAAGTTCTATTTCTATACTCTCATTGGCTTTCTACAGTATAAAGTGCTATGTAGAGAGAAATACTAATCAAGTAGAAATCACGGTCCCTGCTCTTAAGGAGCCTAGAGTCTTTTGGAAGAAACAAACATACTAGCCTTGTGACTTTAAGCAAGTCTCCCCCCATCTCTTGGTTGTAGCATTTTTTGTAAAATAATGGTTTTTACTATATGACTTCATACTTTGCACATTTCTTGTCCTCCTAGAAATAAACAATTGAGGCACAGAAAGCAGTACATGATGACATGGTGTGGTGGGGTGAAGGATAATTGCTCAGGTCAGTGTGGGGAGCTAGAGTACTACAAGGAAGGAATGCGGAAAATGGGATCAGGGAGAAAGTTCTAGATCCCTTGCTGGTGCTAAAAATGGCTCACTCTGACATCTACAGTGGGCTAGTCCCACAGATAGGCCATATGTTGGCTTTTTGAGACATCTCTCTGCTCATTCATCACCAGCCCCACTGCTGCTCATTGATTTTAGTTACAAATGGGGTTTAATCGACAAGGACATTTTCCAGGAGGATGTCATAGATCCTGTGGTATATCAGAAAGAGTGCAGGGTGAGTAGAAATCTGAAGTCACTGAAGTAACTGTGAACCAGGGAAAGTTCAGGCTCCTAAAACAGCCTGTCTGGAGGGCTTCAGCGTGATCAAGGACTGGTAATAATCGTATAAGTGTATACTACAATTCTATAAATTAAAATAACACTTTCTACATGCCAGGTACTGTTACATGTGCTTTACAGGGAGTAACTCCTTTATTAATTATAATAGCCTTATGTGATAGTGACTATTCTATTCACAGTTTTATAGCTGTAGAATCTGAATCATATTAAGCACTATCTAGCCACCTCTTTTTCTCAGAGCTATTTTCTTGATTCTCTTACTCCACCCTTTACCCCACTGATGATCTGTCCTATCTTTGGATAAAATTTTATTCCAATAATGTTCTAGTGTATAAGATAAAATGCTCAAAGTCTAGAAATTTTGAGGATTCCAGAGTCAAAGTGACTTGAAAATCGAACCAGCCATATCTATCTTCCCTTCTGCTACTCCCCACCTCGTTGACCTGCCCTCAATGGGACATCTTCCAGGAAGTACCAGTGAGTGACTTTGGGGGAAACAGAGCTTAGAAGTGCAGGTGGAGCACCTGTCTCCCAGCTACAGGATTGAGAGGATTTAAAGAACCTTTTTAAAGGGTTTCAGAGACACACTTTATCTTGAAAGCCCTCCTGGCCCAAATGCTGGAAAGGTAAGGTGAGGGAAGCATGAATGAAAAGTATGGGCAAGGCTATAACATGACTATGGGCTAAGATGGTCCATGCAGCATGGTTTGGGGCAGGCTTCAAACAAGAAACAGAACCTCTTCTTCCGTAAGAAAGTCTTATTTGGTTCTCCAGGAAGCTTCTTAGAATTCAAAAGCCTCTTCGGAAGTTTTGCTCAGCTCATTGGCTCCTCGCATTCTCTGGTGCCACCTTGTGGAGAAAAGAGGTAATGACTAAGATATAGGAGGTTGGGCTGTTGAGTTTGGAGGGAAAGATAGGGGAATTGAGTCACATAGGACTACGGGGTAATGGTGTGGTGGGCAGACAATGTGGGGGTCCAGGGCACCTTAAGGGCAACTGGATGCATGGTGAGGCTGGTGGAAAGGGAGTCGAGGAGTGTAGATCGTTAGAGATAATATGTGTAAAGCCCCTGGCCTATAGACCCATCAAAAAGTACTACTGAGTGCTTACCGCATACCAGGACTGACCTAAGAATTTTACATGTGTTTTAAAATTTAATCTTACAGCCATTTTTTGAAGCAGACAAGTAAAGTGAGGCTCAGAAAAGTTAAGTAACTCAGGGAGCTAGTTAGTGGCAGAAACAGTGTTCATGTTTTTAATCATGATGTCATAAATTGTAGCAACTTCCAATGGTAATTATATGATGTGGAATTAGAACAAGGATGAGCATTAAGTACTCTGAGTTTGGGTCAGGCAGGCTCTGGTGCCAGCGGGGGAAAGGGTACGAGTAGTATCATACACCCTACCACCTCTACCATCTGCACCTTCAAATATGGGCTTCCAGTTATGGAATGAAAAGTCACAGACATAAAAGGCACAGCATAAGGAATGCAGTCAATGATACTGTAATAGTGTGTATGGTGACAGATGATAGCTACAGTTGTAGTGAACATAGCATAATGTATAAACTCATTGAATGACTATGCTGCACACCTGAAACTAATGTAACATTATGTGTCAACTATACTAAAAAAAAGTGGGGAAACCAAACAAAGGCTGATTCCCGAGTTCCCCCACCCTCTCCTTCAGCCAGTGAGCACATTTTAGGCACCTACTCTATCCAGGGCTTTGTGAGCTATAAGGGCATTTTTACCCCCAGGAGTCCCAGCATACCCCTATTACTTGTTGCTTCTTCTTCCCCCTCCCCCAACCCTAGGTCTTCTAAAGCCCTCAGATAGAGAAGTGTTTCAATGTGTCTTATTTATTAATTTATTAATTTAATTTAATTTGATTTATTTTTCAATGTGTCTTTTTAAAATTAATTGAAGTGTAGTGAACATACAATGTTACACTACTTTCAGGTGCAACAGAGTGATTGACAACTCTGCACATTATGCTATGCTCACTACAACTGTAACTACCATCTATGCTCTACCTTTCATCCCTGTGATTTATTCATTCCATAACTGGAAGCCTGTACCACTCACTCTCTTTCACCCATTTTGCCCGTCCCCCTCCCTACCTCCCCTCTGGCAACCACCAGTTCCTTCTCTGTATTTATGGGTCTGTTTCTGCGTTTTTGTTTGTTCATTTGTTTTGTTTTTTAGATTCCACATGTAAGTGAAATCACAAGGTATTTGTGTTTCTCTGACCTATTTCACTTAGCATAATCCTTCCAGGTCCATCCATGTTGTCACAAATGGCAAGATCTCATTTTTTTTATGGCTGAGTAAATATTCCATTAATATATACCACATTTTCTTTATCAATTCATGTATCAATGGACATTTAGGTTGCTTCCATATCTTGACTATTATAAACAATGCTGCAGTAAACGAGGGTGCACCTATCTTTTCAAATTAGTGTTTTCCTTCTCTTTGGTTAAATACTTAATAGTGGAATTACTGGATCATATGGTATTACTATTTTTAATTTTTTGAGTAACCTGTTTTCCACAGAGGATGCATTGATTTATGTTCCTACCAATAGTGCACAAGGATTCCCTTCTCTGCACATCCTTGCCAGCACTTGTTATTTCTTATCTTTTTGATACTAGCCATTGTGACAGGTGTTAAGTAATGTATCATTGTGGTTCTGATTTGCATTTCCCTGATGATTAGTTTTGTTGAGCATCTTTTCATGTGCCTGTTGGACATCTGCATGTCTTATTTGAAAAATGTCTATTTAGGTCCTCTTTCCATTTTTAAGCAGATTATTTGTTTTTTTGATGTTGAATTATATAAATTCTTTATATATTTTGGATATTAACTTCTTACTAGATATATCATTTGCAAATATCTTCTCCCATTCAGTAGGTTGCCTTTTCATTTTGTTTATGGCTACCTTCACTTTGCAAAAGATTTTAATTTTGGCGTAGTTCCAATAATTTATTTTCACTTTTGTTTCCCTTCCCTTAGAAGACATACCCATAAATATGTTGCTAAGACTGATGTTAAAGAGATGACTGCCTGTGGTTTTTTCTAGGAGTATTATGGTTTCAGATCTCACAGTTAGGTCTCTAATGCAATTTGAGTTTATTTTTGTGTATGATGTAAGAAAGTGGTCCAGTTTCATTTTTTTGCATGTGGCTGTCCAGTTTTCCCAGTGCCATTTATTGGAGACACTGTCTTTCTCCATTGTATATTTCTACCTCCTTGTCATTGATTAATTGACCATCTAAGCCTGGGTTTATTTCTGTGCTCTCTATTCTGTTCTACTGATCAACGTGTCTATTTTTGTGCTAGCAATATGCTGTTTTGATTACTATAGCTTTGTAGTATATCTGGAAATCTAGGATTGTGATGCCTCCAGATTTGTTCTTCTTTCTCAAAATTGCTTTGATTATTTGGGATCTTCTGTGGTTCCATACAAATTTTAGTATTTTACTCTGTTTCTGTGAAAAACTGCTCTTGGTATTTTGATAAGGATTTCAAAATCCTTTGAAATTGCTTTGGCAAGTATGGACATTTTAACAATATTAATTCTTCCAGTTGTGAGCATGGATATCTTTCCACTTGTTTGCATTGTCTTCAATTTCCTTTTTAAGTGTTTTATAGTTTTCAAAGTATAGGTCTTTTACCTCCTGGGTTAAGTTTATCATAGATATACATCTGCATAGCCAAAGAATATTCCATAAAATTTACACTTCTGCCAGTAATATATGAGCGTTCAAGTTAGTTCACATCCTCATTAACAGTATTAATAGTACTTTCTTTTATAACTTGTTTTATTTCTTATTTTTTAAAATTTACATCCAAATTAGTTAGCATATAGTGCAACAATGATTTCAGGAGTAGATTCCTTAGTGCCCCTTACCCATTTGGCCCAGTGCCCCTCCCACAACCCTTCCAGCAACCCTCAGTTTGTTCTCCATATTTATGAGTCTCTTCTGTTTTGTCCCCCTCCCTGTTTGTATATTATTTTTGTTTCCCTTCCCTTATGTTCATTTCTTTTGTCTCTTAAATTCCTCATGAGTGAAGTCATATGATATTTGTCTTTCTCTGACTAATTTCACTTAGCATAATACCCTCCAGTTTCATCCATGTAGTTGCAAATGGCAAGATTTCATTCTTTTTGATTGCTGACTAATACTCCATTGTATATATATATATATATATATATACTACATCTTCTTTATCCATTCATCCATCGATGGACATTTGGGCTCTTTCTAGACTTTGGCTATTGTTGATAGTGCTGCTATAATCATGGGGGTGCATGTGTCCCTTTGAAACAGCACATCTATATCTCGTGGATAAATGCCTAGTAGTGCAATTGCTGGATCGTAGGGTAGTTCTATTTTTAGTTTTTTGAGGAACCTCCATACTGTTTTCCAGAGTGGCTGCGCTGCTTGCATTCCCACCAATGATGCAAAAGAGATCCTCTTTCTCCGCATCCTCGCCAACATCTGTTGTTGCCTGAGTTGTTAATATTAGCCATTCTGACAGGTGTCAGGTGGTATCTCATTGTGGTTTTGATTTGTGTTTCCCTGATGTTGAGCATTTTTTCATATGTCGGTTGCCCATCTGGATGTCTTCTTTGGAGAAGTGTCTATTCATGTCTTTTGCCCATTTCTTCACTGGATTATTTGTTTTTGGGTGTTGAGTTTGATAAGTTCTTTATAGATTTTGGATACCCTTTATCTGATATGTCATTTGCAAATATCTTCTCCCATTCTGTCGGTTGCCTTTTAGTTTTGCTGATTGTTTCCTTCACTGTGCAGAAGCTTTTTATTTTGATGAGGTCCCAGTAGTTCATTTTGCTTTTGTTTCCCTTGCCTCCAGAGATGTGTTGAGTAAGAAATTGCTGCAGCCAAGATCAAAGAGGTTTTTGCCTGCTTTCTCCTCGAGGATTTTGATGGCTTCCTGTCTTACATTGAGGTCTTTCATCCATTTTGAGTTTATTTTTGTATATGGTGTAAGAAAGTGGTCCAGGTTCATTCTTCTGCAGGTCGCTGTCCAATTTTCCCAGCACCACTTGCTGAGGAGACTGTCTTTATTCCATTGGATATTCTTTCCTGCTTTGTCAAAGATTAGTTGGCCATATGTTTGTGGGTCCATTTCTGGGTTCTCTATTCTGTTCCATTAATCTGAGTGTCTGTTCTTGTGCCAGTACCATACTGTCTTGATGGTTACAGCTTTGTAGTATAGCTTGCAGTCTCGGATTGTGATGCCTCCTGCTTTGGTTTTCTTTTTCAAGATTGCTTTGGGTATTCGGGGTCTTTTCTGGTAAAATACAAATTTTAGGATTATTTGTTCTAGCTCTGTGAAGAATGCTGGTGTTATTTTGATAGGGATTGCATTGAATATGTATATTGCTTTGGGTAGTATTGACATTTTAATAATATTTGTTCTTCCTATCCAGGAGCATGGAACCTTTTTCCATTTTTTTGTGCCTTCTTCAATTTCTTTCATAAGATTTCTATAGTTTTCAGTGTATAGATTCTTCACCTCTTTGGTTAGATTTATTCCTAGGTATTTTATGTTTTTTTGTGCAACTGTAAATGGGATCAACTCCTTGATTTCTCTTTCTGTGGCTTCATTGTTGGTGTATAGGAATGCAACCGATTTCTGTGCATTGATTTTATATCCTGCAACTTTGCTGAATTCATGAATCAATTCTAGCAGTTTTTTGATGGAATGTTTTGGGTTTTCCACATAGAGTATCATATCATCTGCGAAGAGTGAAATCTTGACCTCCTCCTGGCTGAATTGGATGCCTTTTATTTCTTTGTGTTGTCTGATTGCAGAGGCTAAGACTTCCAATACTATGTTGAATAACAGTGGCAAGAGTGGACGTCCCTGTCTTGTTCCTGACCTTAGAGGGACTCTCAGTTTTTCCCCATTGAGGATGATATTAGCATTGGGTCATTCATATATGGCTTTTATGATCTCGAGGTATGCTCCTTCTATCCCTACTTTCTTGAGGGTTTTTATCAAGAATGGATGCTGTATTTTTTCAAATGCTTTCTCTGCATCTATTGAGAGGATCATGTAGTTCTTGTCCTTTCTTTTATTGATGTGATGAATCACGTTAATTGTTTTGCAGATATTGAACCAGCCCTGCATCCCAGATATAAATCCCACTTGGTCGTGGTGAATACTTTTTTTAATGTATTGTTGGATCCGGTTGGCTAATACCTTGTTGAGGATTCTTGCATCCATGTTCATCAGGGAAATTGGTCTATAGTTCTCCTTTTTAATGGGGTCTCTGTCTGGTTTTGGAATCAAGGTAATGCTGGCTTCATAGAAAGAGTTTGGAAGTTTTCCTTCCATTTCTATTTTTTGGAACAGCTTCAAGAGAATAGGTGTTAGCTCTTCCTTAAATGTTTGGTAGAATTCTCCTGGAAAGCCATCTAGCCCTGGACTCTTGTTTTTTGGGAGATTTTTGATTATTAATTCAATTTCTTTACTGGTTATGGGTCTGTTCAGATTTTCTATTTCTTCCTGTTTCAGTTTGGGTAGTGTATATGTTTTTAGGAATTTGTCCATTTCTTCCAGATTACCCATTTTATTGGCATAAAATTGCTCATAATATTCTCTTATTATTATTTTTATTTCTGTTGTCTTGGTTGTGATCTCCTCTCTTTCATTCTTGATGTTATTTATTTGGGTCCTTTCTTTTTTCTTCTGGATCAAACTGGCTAGTGGTTTATCAATTTTGTAAATTCCTTCAAAGAACCAGCTTCTGGTTTCATTGATCTGTTCTACTGTTTTTTTGGTTTCGATGGCATTGATTTCTGCTCTAATCTTTATTATTTCCTGTCTTCTGCTGGTTTGGGGTTTTATTTGCTGTTCTTTTTCCAGCTCCTTAAGGCATAAGGTTAGGTTGTGTCTCTGAGATCTTTCTTCCTTCTTTAGGAAGGCCTGGATTGCTATATACTTTCCTCTTATGACCACCTTTGCTGCGTCCCAGAGGTTTGGGGTTGTGGTGTTATCATGTTCATTGACTTCCATATACTTTTTAATTTCCTCTTTAACTGGTTGGTTAGCCCATCATTCTTTAGTAGGATGTTCTTCAGTCTTCAAGTATTTGTTACCTTTCCAAATTTCTTCTTGTGGTTGATTTTGAGTTTCATAGCATTATGGTCTGAAAATATGCACGGTATGATCTCAATCTTTTTGTACTTACTTAGGGTTTATTTGTGTCCCAGTATGTGGTCTATTCTGGAGAATGTTCCATCTGCACTGTAGAAGAATGTATATTCTGCTGCTTTAGTATGAAATGTTCTGAATATATCTGTTAAGTCCATCTGGTCCAGTGTGTCATTCAAAGCCATTGTTTACTTGTTGATTTTGATTAGATGATCTGTCCATTGTTGTGAGTGGGGTGTTGAAGTCTCCTACTATTATGGAATTACTATTGATGAGTTTCTTTATGTTTGTGATTAACTGATTTATATATTTCAGTGCCACCACATTTGGCGTATAAATGTTTACAATTGTTAGGTCTTCTTGGTGGATAGACCCCTTGATTATGATATAATGCCTTCTGCATCTCTTGATAAAGTCTTTATTTTAAAGTCTAGATTGTCTGATATAAGTATGGCCACTCTGGCTTCCTTTTGTTGACTGTTAGCATGATAGATGGTTCTCCATCCCCTTATTTTCAAAAATTTTTTAATGTTTTATTTATTTTTGAGACAGAGAGAGACAGAGCATGAGCAGGGGAGGGGAAGAGAGAGAGGGAAACACAGAATCCGAGGCAGGCTCCAGGCTGTGAGCTGTCAGCACAGAGCCTGATGCAGGGCTTGAACTCACAAACTGCGAGATCATGACCTGAGCCGAAGTTGGACTCTTAACCGACTGAGCCACCCAGGTGCCCCTCCATCCTCTTATTTTCAATCTGAAGGTGCCTTTAGGTCTAAAGTGTGTCTCTTGTAAAGCATATAAGATGGATCTTGTTTTCTTTTTTTTATTAAAAAATTTTTTTAATGTTTTTATTTATTTTTGAGACAGAGAGAGACAGAGCATGAGCAGGGGAGGGGCAGAGAGAGAGGGAGACACAGAATCTGAAGCAGGCTCCAGGCTCTGAGCTGTCAGCACAGAGCCTGTTGCGGGGCTCAAACTCATGGACTGTGAGATCATGACCTGATCTGAAGTCAGATGCCCAACTGACTAAGCCACCCAGGTGCCCCAATGGATCTTGTTTTCTTATCCATTCTGTTACCCTATGTCTTTTGATTGGAAAATTGAGTCCAGTGACGTTTAGAGTGGATACTGAAAGATATGAATTTATTTTCATTATGATGCTTGTAGAGTTGGAGTTTCTGGTGGTGTTCTCTGGTCTTTTCTAATCTTTGTTGCTTTTGGTATTTATATATATTTTTTCATCTTTTCTCCCCTCAGAGAGTCCCCCTTAAAATTTTTTGCAAGACTGGTTTAGTGGTCACAAACTCCTTTAATTTTTGTTTGTCTGGGAAACTTTTTCTCTCTCCTTCTATTTTGAATGACAGCCTTAAGGGATAAAGAATTCTTGGCTGCATATTTTTCTGATTCAGCACATTGAATATATCCTGCCACTCCTTTCTGGCCTGCCGCGTTTCTGAGGATAGGTCTGCTGCAAACCTGATCTGTCTTCCCTTATAGGTTAGGGACTTTTTTCCCTTGCTGCTTTCATGATTCTCTCCTTGCCTGAGTATTTTGTGAATTTGACTCTGATATGCCTTGTTGATGGTCAGTTTTTGTTGAGTCTAATGGGGGTCCTCTGTGCTTCCAGGATTTTGATGTCTGTGTCTTTCCCCAGATCAGAAAAGTTTTCCACTATGATTTGCTCACATAACCCCACTACCCCTATTTCTCTCTCTTCCTCTTCTGGGACCCCTATGATTCTGATGTTGTTCCTTTTTAATGAGTCACTGATTTCTCTAATTCTTAAATTGTACCCTTTTGCCTTAATCTCCTTCTTTTTTCTTCTGCTTCATTATTTTCCATAAGTTTGTACTCTATATCGCTGATTATCTGTTCTGCCTCATCCATCTTTGCCGCCGTGGCATCCATTCATGTTCACAGCTCAGTTATAGCATTTTTTATTTCATCCTGACTAGATTGTACTTCTTTTATCTCTGCAGAAATGAATTCTGATCTATTTTCGACTCCAGCTAGTATTCTTATTATCATGATTCTAAGTTCTGGTTCAGACATCTTGCTTGTAATCTGTGTTGGTTAAATCCCTGGCTGTTGTTTCTTCGTGCTCTTTCTTTTGGGGTGAATTCCTTCATTTTGTCATTTTGAAGGGGAAAAGGAATTAATGAGGTAGAAAAATTAAAATAAAAAAATTAAAATTAAAAACATTAAAATTAAAAAATTAAACACACACACACACAAATCTAATAAATGATGCTAGATCCTAGGCGTGTTTTGGTCTGGGTGTTGAAAGTGGTTTGACAGATTGGAGGAAAAAAAGGGGGGGGAGGAAATCGTTTGAGAATTTGAAAAGATTAATACAGGGGCGCCTGGGTGGCTCAGTCGGTTAAGCGTCCGACTTCGGCTCAGGTCATGATCTCACGGTCCATGAGTTCGAGCCCCGCATCGGGCTCTGTGCTGACAGCTCAGAGCCTGGAGCCCATTTCAGATTCTGTGTCTCCCTCTCTCTCTGCCCCTCCCCTGTTCATGCTCTGTCTCCCTCTGTCTCAAAAATAAATAAACGTTAAAAAAAATAAAAAAAAGAAGATTAATACATTGAGGTGGACTAAAAAGAGATGATGGGAGTAAAATAAGATTTGAAAAAATTTACACAAGGGGCACCTGGGTGGCTCAGTCAGTTACGTGTCCGACTTTGGCTCAGGTCATGTCCTCGTGGTCTGTGAGTTTGAGCCCCACGTCGGGCTCTGTGCTCTGTGCTGACAGCTCAGAGCCTGGAGCCTGTTTCAGATTCTGTGTCTCCCTCTCTCTCGGACCCTTCCCCGTTCATGCACTGTCTCTCTCTGTCTCAAAAATAAATAAACATTGAATAAAAATTAAAAAAAAAAAGAAAAAAGTTACACAAAAGTAAAGAATATAGTAGAAAAAAATTAAAGAAAAATATTTTAATAAATATTAAAAATAAAAACGAAGTTTTTCTCTTTCTGCATTCAAGAAAAAGAAAAGAAATGAAAAACAGAAAAAAGAGAAAAAGAAATCGTTTGAAAATTTGAAAAGGTGAATACACTGAAGTAGACTAAAATAAAATGATGGAGGTAAGATAGAATTTGAAAAAATTTACACAAAAGTAAAAAATATAGTAAAAAAAATAAAGAAAAATATTTTTAACAAAAATTGAAAATAAAAATGAGTTTTTTCTCTTTCTGTATTCAAGAAATAGAAAAGTAGTGTAAAAGAGAAAAAAGAAAGAAAATTGAATAGATGGAACTGCTAACAGATTGAAATAGGACTGAAATGACTTCATTTTCCCCTAGAAGTCAGACTATGTAGCTCTTTATAGTCCATAAACTAAGTAGGCAGTGAGACTTGTGTTCTTGAAGAGCGAGGTTGGCCCAATTGGACGGTGCTCAGTGTAACGGCTTTGTTCTCTACTAGATGGCGCTGCTAGCCTACTGGGGTGGATTGTTGCGGCCCTGGTAGGTGTGTATGAAAATGCACAGGAGCAGTGAAAATGGCGCCACCAAGCTACCCAGTCTGTTTTCCCAGATCAGCAATCGTGCATCCGTCCTCCGTCTTCAGCTTTTGTCCACTCCCTGCTTCTTCACTGTCCGTGACCAAGCCCCAGGCAGTACCTCTCTCCCGAGTTTTGTCTCAGATGTGGCTGTTTTCCCTGGCCCCTTACTTCAGAAGGACTGCGGCTTTGACCCATTCTGCCCCTCTGCAGGAGGGTCTCACTGAGCAATGGCCAGGTGCAGGCTGCACCCAGGAACACCTACTGGACCCTGCTGCTGCTGGTTCCCCGAGACTGTGACCAGGTGCCAGCCCACCCCAGAAAAAGCTCACGAGATAGTGTAGCAGCAGCTTTTCGGGGATTATGGAAAATCACAACACACATCTGGCACCAGCCTTCACCCTTAATGACCTTGTTCCAGCACCAGTGAATGTGGCTGTTTTCTGGGGTCTGCTGGGACCAGGTGGCTTCAGCAGTCTCCACCAAATGTCCTTCCAGCAGTGGAACCGCTTTTTCCTGTGTGGCTCGAGAACCTCTTGGCCCCACTCTGTTCCTGGGTATTCGCCCTTCCCACCAGAGCACCGCCAGGTATGGAGCTGCAGAGTTGCAGACTTTGTGCTACCTTTGTTTAAAGTCTTAATGGAACTTAAACCCTCTCCTTTCTCCCTTTTTAGTTTAGTCCCTGCAGCTGTTTCCAATTTTCCACTTTTTCTCCAGCTGCTTTTGGGGAGGGGTGCTTTTCCTGTATTCTGCCCCCCCCCCCCCCCCCGCCATCTCCGTCCTCTCTCCACCTGCAAAAGTGGCTCCCTGCCCACCACTAGCTTCTCTCTTCCCAAGTTCACCTCTCTGTGCCACGTACCTTCTGAATTCTGTGGTTCAGGTTGTGCAGATTGTTGTGTTAATCCTCCAATAAGTTTTTTAGGTGTGTAGGATGATTTAGTGTTGGTCTGGCTGTATTTCATGGACGTGAGACACAAAAAACTTCCATGCTGTTCCACCATCTTGGCTCCTCCCCTATTACTAGTACTTTTAATTGTAGCCATTCTGATTGGGGAGGGGAAAGTATAGATGATCTCTCTATTGCTTTAAGTTTCTCTGATGAATAATGATGTTGAGAGCACTTTTAATAAACCTTTTGGTTTATTAAAAAACATTGATTTGTCAATCTTTTTCTTATGTAGGAGTTCTTTATATGTTTTGGATATTTGTCAAAATGTATAAATATCTTCTCCCAGTCTGGCTGGCCATTTCACTCTATTTTTATCTTGTCTTTTGATTAAAAGATTTTCTTAGCTATAATAAAGTCTAATTTATCCACCTGTCTTTTTTGTTTTTTGTGCCCTGTTTAAGGAAAACTTGTCTCCGTAAATGTCATAAAATTTTTTTCTATGCTTTTTCTAGAATTAGTGTTTGTGTATAATGTAAGGTAGACATCAAAGTTAATTTTTCCATATGGATATTCACTTGGCCCAGCATTACCATTTCACCTCTAAGTGGTAGTAACACTTCTGTCATAAAGCAACTTACTGCATTTGTAGAACTGTTTCTTGGCCCTCTATTCTCTTCCACTCATCCGTTCATCTATGGTTTCACCAATAACACACTGTGTAGTTACCGTAGCATTATATTAATTGTTGCTATCTAGTACTATGCGTAATCCAGCTTGGTGGTAGTAGAAGACGGTGACTTTCTCCTTCCCTTCTCTACCTCCTTTTTCTCCTCCTCCTTTATTACCTTGGCTATTCTATGGTGTTTGATTTTTCATATATGTATTTTTATTTTATTTTATTTTTCATGTTTATTTATTTATTTTTAGAGAGAGAGAGAAAGAGTGCAAGCAGAGGAGGGGCAGAGAGAGAGGGAGAAAGAATCCGAAGCAGGTTCCACACTGCCAGCGAACAGCCCAGCATGGGGCTTGATCTCACACACCGTGAGATCATGACTTGAGCAGAAATCAAGAGTCAGATGCTTAAGCAACTGAACCAGCCAGGTGCGCCATTCATTTTAAAATCAGCTTGTCAATTTCCAAAAACCTGTTGGAATTTGGAATGCTATTATATTAAGTGCATATGTAAAATTGGGAAGAATTGAAATCTTTCAATATTGTGTCTTCTTGGGGCATCTGGGTGGCTCACATCATGATCTCACAGTTCGTGAGTTCCATCCTTGCATCAAGCCTCACACTGAGCCCCGCATTGGCTTCTGTGCTGCTTGGGATTCTCTCTCTGTCCCTTCTGCTTGCTCCTCTCAAAAGAAAGAAAGAAAGAAAGAAAGAGAGAGAGAGAGAAAAAGATAAAGGAAGGAAGGAAGGAAAGAAAGATATTGAGTCTTTTCATTCATGAACCTGGCACATTATTACATTTATTTCTTTTTTAGTTTCTGTGTGCAGTGTTTTATAGATTTCATTGTATAGCTCTTGTAAAATATTATGTAAAATCTATCCCTACATGTTTTTATATTTTGATGCTATTCAAAATGGAATTATTGGGGCACCTGGGTGGCTCAGTCAGTTAAGCGTCCAACTTCACCTCAGGTCATGATCTCACAGTTCATGGGTTCCAGCCCCACATCAGGGTCTGTGCTGACAGCTCAGAGCCTGGAGGCTGCTTCGGATTCTGTGTCTCCCTCTCTCTCTGACCTTCCCTTACTCATGCTTTGTGCCTCTCTCAAAAGTAAAATAAAAACATAAAAAAATAAAAAAATAAAATGGAATTATTTTCTTAATATCATTTTCTCTTTTTTCATTGCTACAATACAAAAATGCAATCAATATTTATATATTGACCTTTTATCCAGCGACCTTGCTAAGTTCACTTATTAGTTCTTGTAGCTATTTTTTTTCATTAGATTCCCTGTAATTTTCTCAACATTATCCATGTCTGCAAATAATCAGTTTTGACCTCTTCCTTTCTAATCTGAATTGCTTTTATTTCATTTTCTTGCCTTATTGTGCTAGCTAGGTCTTTCAATACAATGTTGAAGAAAAGTGGTGAGAGTGCACAGTTGCCTTGTTCCTGATATTAGGGGGAAGATATTCAGTCTTCTGTTATCTATGATGCTGTATTTAGGTTTTGTGTGGATGTCCTTTATAAGGTTGAAGACGTTCTTTTCTATTTTTACTTTATGAGATATGGGTGCAGAATTTTATCAAATGCATTTTATGCAAATGTTAAGACTGTTATATATTCTTCTTTATCCCATTAATATGAGAACTTACATTGATCTTCAAATGTTAAACCAAATTTGAATTTGTAAGATAAAACCCACTTTGTCATATATGTTATGCTTTTTATATATTGCTAGATTCAATTTGTTAATATTTGTTAAGGATTTTTTCATTTATGTTTATAAGGAATAATGGCCTATTGTTTTATTTTATAGTGTTATCTTTGGTTTTGGTATCAGAATAATGCTGACCTCATAAAATGAATTGGCAAGTGTTATTTAATCCTTTATTTTTGAAAGAATATGGTTTATAATGGTGTCATTTTTTTTCTTTTAACATCTGATATACTTAATTTGTAAAACCATCTGGGCCTGGAGTTTTCTTTGTGGGAAAGGTTATAACAACAGATTCACTTTCTTCAGTAGATAAGACTACCCATATTTTTTATTTCTTTTAATGCCAGTATTGCTAAGTGGTGTTTTGAAAGAATTTGTCCATTTTATCTAAATTATCATAAGCATTAAAATAAATTTTTCATAATTTTCTCTATTATTTTAATGCATATAAAACCTATAGATATATACCTTTTATTCTTGTTATCAGTGATTAGTGTTCTTTTAAATCTTGACGTGTCTTGGTATGGTTTTATAAATTCTATGTTAAGGGACAATTTTTTTGCTGAAAAAAATTTTTTCTATTGTACATGACCTCTGTTTGTGTTATCATTTTCTGTCTTCTACATTCTTTAGGTTGGTATTTTTACTGGCTATTTTTAGCTGGAAGATTAGATTACTGATGTTCATTCAATCTTTTTCATTTCAGTGCATTCACTTCAATCTATAACCTTCCTATAGAAACTGATTACCTGAATCCTACATATTTATAGTTTGTATTACTTTTATCATCCAGTTAAAAATACTTTTTATTTTCCACTGTAATGGTTTGATTCCTGGGTTATTTATAAGGTGTTGCTTAATTTCCAAATATTTAGGATATTTTTGGTTATTTATCTGTTGTTGGTTTCTAGTTTGTTTCCATTTTTGTAACAGAAGCTCCCCCATATTGTTTCAATCTTTAAAAAATTGTTGCAACTTGCTTCATCACCCAACATATGGTCCCTTTTGGGAAATATTCTGTGAGGTCTTGAATATAGTGTGTTTTCTGTAATTTTTGCAGATGGTGTTCTATATATATCAATTAGGTCAACTTTGTTGTGTTGCTTACATCTTTTTATAATTATTGACTTTTTTCTCTGCATTTTCTGCAAATTACTTTGCGAAGTGTGTTAAAATCTCCAACTATGGTTGTGAATATGTCTATTTATGCTTTAAGTCAATTTATTTATGCTATATTTTTTGAAGATGTGAAATTATGTGCACAAAAATTTATGTTTTTCATATCTCTCTGTTGAAGATGTATTATGTCCATACAAACTAATGATTTTTATATCTTCCTGTGATTTCCTTTGTTAAAATTACCCTTTGTCATTATGCAATATCCTTCTTTCCTTAAGTATACTTTGAATCATAATAATATAACATTATTACCTTTCTTTCAGTTAGTGCTTGCACGGTATGTATCTTTTCCCAGCCTTTTACTTTTGAATCTTCTCTATACTTAATGCAAAGTGCACAGAATTGGGTTTATAAGGTCTAATTTGAAAACCTTTGTCCTTTTACTAATTTTTTAATTCTATTTGCATTTCTGAGTGTGTTACTGAAGTATAATTTACATATAATAAAATGCACAAATCTTGAGTATACAGCTTAATGAATTTTTATACATGTAAACACCTTGTCACTACCACCAGACCAAGATATAGAATATTTCCAGCATCCAGCAGGCTTACAGTGCTCCGTTCCACTCACTTATCCCCATCAAAAACACTATTTTGAATTCTGTCATCATAGACTAGTTTTGTCTATTTTAAATGTAATACTTATAGAATCAAACAGTGTGTACTTTTTATTTTTCTTTCACTTAATATATTTTAATGAGATTTATCCATGTTGTTGCATGTACTAGTGGTCTGTTTTTAAATTTTTATGTGGTGTTCTACTGTATGAATTTAATACTTATCCCATGTACTGGGATGGAATTTTGAGTTGCTTTCAGTTTGGGGCTATTATGAATAATTCATCTGAGAACATTTTTGTACATATTTTTTGACACTTATATTCATTTATCTTGGGAATTATATCTAAGAGTGTAATTTACCACATCATAGGGTAGACATATGGGTAATTTCAATATTTTATGCCAAATAGTTTTCCAAAGTGGTTAAGTGTCACCTATGCCAGCAATAGATAAAAGTTATAGTTGCTACACCTTCATGCTGACACTTGCTACTGTCGGTGTTTTTATAGTGTCAGTCATTCTTTTTTTTTTCCAATCAAACTAAACAATTTATTATTTAGGTTACCTATATAGGTGATAAAATTATATAAAGAAAGGAAGGACGTGAACACAAAATTCAGTATAGCTCTTACTTCTTCCCAGGGGGCAATAGGAAGGTGACATAGATTAGTAACACACAGGTAGACTCACATTCTGGTTTTTTAATGTGTGGTAGTTTTGTGGGCATTTGTTATATTATTTTGTTTTGAAATTTAAATAAATATTACCTATATTTTATAGTTTTCCTAATATGTTCAAAAGATAATGAAAGTTTATATCACATGGTGCTACATAATAATAAGAAAATTCAAATACAAATTTTATCCCTGAATCATCAATGACATTTTTAGGTTCATATATTTTTAATTTTTTTATTTTTTTTTATTTTACTTTTTTTTAAAATTTACATCCAAATTAGCATATGGTGCAACAATGATTTCAGGAGTAGA
Organism: Panthera uncia; assembly: GCF_023721935.1. Lineage (NCBI taxonomy): Eukaryota > Metazoa > Chordata > Mammalia > Carnivora > Felidae > Panthera > Panthera uncia. Next base: position 103,688,037 of record NC_064817.1, read on the forward strand.
TTCCCCAATGCCCCTTACCCATTCAGCCCATCCCCTATAGTGTCAGTCATTCTTATGATCATGTAGTTATAACTCATTGGTGGGTTTAATTTGCATTTACCTGATGCATATTGACATTGAGCACCTTTTCACATATCCTATTTGGATATCCTTTCTTTGAGAAGTGCCTGTTTAAGTATTTTGCTCACATTAAAAAAGCAAGTTTATTGAATTATAAATTACATAAAATCAGTTTTACTCATTTAAAGGGTAAATTTTATGAGTTTTGACAAATGTATTCACCTGATTAATTGATACAATTAAAATGTAGGATACTTCCATCACTCCCTGCCACTCAAATTACTTTGTGCCCCCATGCAGTCAGTTCCTTCACCCCTAACTTCAGGCAATCACTGATATGCACTCTTTCACCATAGTTTGCTTTTCCTAGAATTGTATATAAATGAAATTATACAGTTTGCACTCCTTTGTTTCTTGCTTCTTCACTCAGCAGAATATTTTCGAGACTCATCTATCTTGTTGCATGTTTCAGTAGTAGTAGGTTTCTTTTAATCGCTGAGTATTTCATTGCATGGATATAAAGATGTGTTTATTCATCTGTTGATGGACATTTGGGTTGTTTCCAGTTTTTTGCTATTATGAATAAAGGTGCGACACACATTTATGTACAAGTCTTTGTGCATATGCTTTCATGTCTTGTACATAAATACGTTGGAGTTTAAATGCTGAGTTGTGTGTATGTTCAACTTTGTAAAATCCTCTCAAACTCTTTTCCACAGAGGTTGTACCACTTAACATTCCCTCTAGTAATTTATGAGATTACCTGTTTCTCTATATACTTGCTACCATTTGTTATTAACAGTCATTGAATTTGAACCATTTTGGAGAGTGTTTTCATCTTTCCATATCCTTATTTGCCATTCACATATTATCTCCTTTATAAAGCATCTATTAAAATATTTGGCCTGTTTTATTGTTACAGAAGTTCTTTGTGTATTTTAGATACAGTTCTTTTTTCAGATATTTGTTTTGTATATGCTTTCCCCTAATCTGTGGTTTGCCATTTAATTTTCTTTTTGGTGTCTTTCAAAGAGAAAATAATTTAATTTTAATAGAGTCCAATTTATTGTACTATGAGCAACTATATTTTTGTTGCTCCTAGTACATATCTGTACATTTTGCACATAGATCATTATCTTAGATCCTAAAATCAACTCATCCTGATAGAATCTGCTTTCTTTATTCTATAAAAGGGAGAAAGCGATTTGGAGTGTTAAGTGACTTGCCTGAGGCTGCCCCACTAACATATGCCAGAGATGGGATTCAAACTCTATTCAACAGTCCTGAGAGGCTGAGCTTCATGCACTGCCTCCTACCATCTCTATCCTTTGGTCATCAACTGTAGGACACCTGAAACAAGAAGGCAGAGCCTTATGTTTCTCAACCTCAGCTGGAAACATATACTTTGGACAACTCAAACTTTTTACTACTCTACACATATTAGATAAAGTAGACATCAGAGCAAAAACTTTACAGAAATGGATGTTATATAATGATAAATGGTCAATCCACCAAAAAGATGAAGCAATTCTAAATATGCATACACCAAACAATGAAGCTGCAAAATACATGAAGCAAAAATAATGGAACTGAAAGGAGAATCAGACAAATCCACAATTAGAGTTGGAGCTTTCAAAATCCCTCTTTTAATAATTGTAGAATAATTAGACAGAAAATCTATAAAGATATAGAAGAACTCAACAGTACTATCAACCGGCAGGATGTAATCAACATTTATAGAACACTACATCCAAACATATTCTTTTCAAGTATCCATAGAACATATACCAAGATATACAATATTCTGTGCCATAAAATAAACCTCAACAGATTGCAAAAGAGTTGAAATCATACAGATTGTGTTTTCCAACTACAATGGAAAAAACCATAGTAATAAAGATCAAAAACATGAAAATCTCTAAACACTTGGAAAGTAATTGAGAAACTTTTAAATAATCCATGAGCCAGAGAGGAAACTTCAAGAAAAAATTTAAAAGAAAAATGCAAATTGCAAAAATACATTGAACTGAACAAAAATGAAAATACAATGTATGAAGATTTGTGGAACACAGACAAAACAGGGCTGAAAGTGAGATATATAGCACTAAATACTTACATTAGAAAAGAGGAGAGATTTCAAATCAATAATCTAAATTCTCACCTCAAGAAAGTAGAAAAAGGAGGGGAAAATATTTCCAAAGCAAGCAGAATTAGGGAAATAATATGGGGCGCCTGGGTGGCTCAGTCGGTTAAGCGTCCGACTTGGGCTCAGGTCATGATCTCGCGGTCCGTGAGTTCGAGCCCCACCTCAGGCTCTGTGCTGACAGCTCAGAGTCTGGAGCCTGTTTCAGATTCTGTGTCTCGCTCTCCCTCTGACCCTCCCCCGTTCATGCTCTGTCTCTCCCTGTCTCAAAAATAAATAAACGTTAAAAAAAATTAAAAAAAAGAATTAGGGAAATAATAAAGAGCAGAAATCAATGATATTGAAACAGAAAAGTAATAGGGAAAATCAATGAAATGAAGAATTGGTTCTTTAAAATATCAGTGAAAGTGACAAACTTGTAGCAAACACTGACAAAGACAAAAAGAGAAAGGACACAAATTACCAATATCAGAGATGAAATAAGTGATATAATTTTATAACCTGCAGACATAAAAAAAGTTTAATGGGGAATAATATGAACAAGTCTGCACGCATAAATTTGAAAACTTAGATAAGAATGAATAAATTTATCAGAGAACACACATCCACAACTCACAAAATACAAAATAGATAATTGAATAGCTCTATAACTCTTTAAGGAAATTTGATCCTAATTTTTAAATTTCTAAGAAAGGCAAAATCTCCAAGCCCTAATGCTTTCAGTGGATAATTCTACCAAATGTTTAAAGAAAAAAATAGCAATAATTCTATATAATCTATTTCAGAAATAGAAGAGGAGGGGATACTTCTTTTCATAAAACCAGTAGTATTCTGATACCAAAACCAGACAAAGACAATACAAAAAAAGTAAACTAAAGACAAATATCCTTCATGGGTATAGACACAAAAATCCTCAACAATATTTTAACAAGTAGAGTTCATCAATATATTAAGAAATTAAATACTATGACCAAGTGGAATTTAATATGGGGATAAAAGGCCAGTTCAATATTTGAAGATTAACCAATGTAATCCACCAAAAAGCTAAAAAAGAAAAATCATATGATCATATTAATCAATGCATAAAAAACATTTGACAAATTTCACCACTCATTCATAGTAAAAACTCTCAGAAAAATAGAAATAGAGAGTAATTTTCTCAACTTGATTGATAATACCATCTATGAAAAACCTACAGCTAACATTATACATGAAAATATTCAATATCAATAGCCATTGTTAGAGTGGACATTAAAACCACAAAGAGATATCACTACATACATATTAGAACAGCTAAAATAAAACATAATAACAATACCAAATCCTGTTGAGAATGCAGGGAAACCAAATCTCTCATATATTGCTGGTGGGAATGTATAGCCACTCTGGGAAACGGCTTGGTGTCCTCTTCAAAAACTAAACTTATACTTATTATATAATGAGGAATCATACTCCTGAGCATTTATTCCAGAAAAGTAAAAATTTATGTTCACACAAAATGTATACACAAATGTTTATAGCAACTTTATTTATGATAGCCCCAAATTGAAAACAACCCAAATATCCTTCAATGAGTTAATCATTAAACTGTTGTACATACATACAATAAAAAGGAACAAACTATGATACAATAACTTGCATGAATATCCAGAGAATTATGCTGAACAAAAAAAGCCAGTCTCAAAAAGTTACATGCTGTGTGATTCTATTTATGTAACATTCTTAGAATGACAAAATTATAAAAATTGCAAACAGATTAGTGGTTGCCAAGGGTTAAGAAGTAAGTAGGGGTAAAAGGGGAGTGGACTTGAACATAAAAGGGCAATATGAGTGATCATTGTCATGATGGGGATATTTTGTATGTTGACTGTATCTATACCAGAATCCTGGTTGTGACATTTTTCTATGTTTTTTCAAGATATTACCATTGAGGGAAACTGGGTAAAAGGTACACATGATCTCTGTATCATTTCTTACAAATGCATATGAATCTACAATTACCTCAAAATAAAAATTTAATTAAAAAAAGTTCTTGGGACCACAGAAAGAAGTAATTTCTTCTGGAGAAAAGGGACAAATTGGAAAAGGAATACCCTGTAGAAACTTGGTGATGAAGGGAAGAAGGAGAAATTAAAAGTCTTCCAGAAACAACAAAAAAGAACAACAGAATCAGGAAACATGCCACAATCATCGTCACCATCATCAAAACCACCACCAAAACCAAAGTAAAAATACTCACTTCTTTGCACCACAGAAAAGAACACTCTAGAATCAAAATACCCAATTAGCTTCTATGTTCTAACACAACCATTATTGCTGTCCAGAGAAATATATTGTTTAAAAATGAACAGAAATTGGCTGTTGGTATTCATACAAAGCTACTGTGAACAAAATCATAAAATTAAAATAAAAACATTTCAGTGATGAATATTTCTCCCCAAATCAAGCATGAGAGAAAAGAAGGCCATAATACATCACAAAATAGTAAAAACTACTTTAAATTGGAAATTCTTTATTTGTAATTTTTAACAGCTTTATTAGATGTAGTTAATATACAAAAATCTGCACATATTAAGTGCATATAAAAATGAAAGTTGTGAAATAAGAATAGACTGAATTCAGGGAAGTAATTGAAGACAAAATCATCATATAAATGATGGTTATATTGTAATTGACAGTTGAAGGACAGCTTGGCTGGATGTAAAATCTTTGGCTCATACTGTATTTCCTCGAGTTTCTTGAAAATGCTACTCTGCTATTTGCTTGCTTTCCATTTTGCTGTTGGGAAGTGATGCTAACATGATTTACATTAATTTGAAGCTACTTCACTTTTTGCCAAGAGGGACCTGAGGATTATTTCTTTACCTTTAAAGTCTAATAGTTGCACTGGGATATTTCTTGGTGTGACTATACTGGGTCAGTTTTCCCAGGTATATGGTGACCCATATCAGTTCAAAAATCCAGGTCTACTTCTATTTCTGGATTTTTTCTTTTGATTATACTTTTAAATATTCTATTTTATTGTTGCATAGGGAACATGTGGGTGTAAAAAGACATCAAGTAAAGATTAAATCAGATGAGATAGAGGGAGGACAAAGGTATTATAAAAGGTAGTAATATCAAGGTAACCACTGGAACAAAGCTACAAATGTGCCCAGATATGAAGAAAAAAAAGATACCACATAGAAAAACACAGTAAATATAATACATATAGCATGATTGCTCTCACATATGTCCATTTTGCTAGGTTACAGCCCCCAGTTAGTTATTCAGTCAAACACTAATCTAGGTATTGCTGTAAAAAGATCTTGCAGATGCAATTAAAGCCCTTAATTCATTGATTTTAAGTAAGGGAGATAATCCTGGATAATCTAAATGGGTGTAATTGAATCAGTTGAGGTATCTTAAAAACAAGGCTGAAGTTTTTCTAAAAGACAGAAGAAATTCTGCCTGTTGGCAACAGCTTTGGCCCGTGCCTGTGGAGTTTGAGCCTGCCCTGTGGATTTCAGGCTTGCTTAGCCACCACCCCCCAAAATTGAATAAACCAATTCTTATAATAAGTCTCTTTACACATACACAATGTACACATGCATACATTCTACTTAATGTACTTGTCTGATTTAACCGTGACTGATTCACACAGCAAATAAAAATAAAATAGCATGACAGAGTTGAAGTTAAACCTATCATTCATATCAATAAATGTGAATGTATTTAATTCACTATTTTTTAAAAAATGTGCCAGAGAAAATACAACTGAGCCTGGAGCATCTTGCAGTCTCATAAAGTAAGGAAGTGCTAGGAAAAATGATTGGGAAAGTCAAAGGCACATGGGAGCCAATCTGAGAGAGCTCCCAATGGCCAAAGATAGAAAAATCTGAAACACAAAGTAAAGAACATAGTACTAGATTATGACACAAAGTATAAAATAAGTATTTAGGAGTCCTTAGGGGTAGAAATAAGTGATTGGATAAGTGAATTAACGAAGGAAAAAAGACAAATCATTTTTAAAAGGAATTCCACATAACTTATGTAGACTCTCCCTTTCAGGAGTTGGAGCATAATTATCACCAACCTGCCCCCATCCCTCCTGCCAGTGTGGGCAAGACTTACTGACTTTTTCTGAATGGGAAAAAAATAAATTTCTTACATGTCCTCTCACTACATCAGATATGGCAGTAGGGATCTCTCATTTCAAATCCCCCTACATGCTTCAAATCTCTTTGACTTCCCCTTCGGCTACTAGTTGGATAAAACTCTCTACATTTAAGGTACTCATGTGATTTGACTAGGCTCACCTGAATAAAGGTTAACTGTGACCTTATGTGATAACACAATCGCAAGAGTGGTATCTCATCATATATATAAATTCCAGGGATTAGGGCATGACACTTTAGGGGCCAGTTTTAGAATTCTACTTTATAATACACCATTGTATACATTTACATTTAAAATTAAATTTGCACTTCTAGAAAACTGATTTGTATGAAAAGTTAAATCTTTTTAGAAAAATTGTTCTCTGAAATTCATTAGCTCTAGGTTTAAAACAATTTCTATTTCAAAATAATTTATTAGAAATTTATTTCAATATTATTATAGGCTATAAGTAGATGTTGCTTTCATTAGTACAATTTAAAATGAAGTTGCTAAAGGAGCGCCTGGGTGGCTCAGTCAGTTGAGCATCAGACTCTTGATTTCAGCTCAGGTCATGGTCTCAGGGTCATGGAATCAAGCCTCATGTCGGGCTCCACACTGAGCATAGAGTCTTCTTAAGATTCTCTCTTTCCCTCCTTCTGCCCCTCTCCCCTGATCATGTTCTCTCTCTCTCTCTAAAATAAAAAAATAAAAAATAATAAAATGAAGTTGTTAAAAATATAAATGTTGAGTATTTAATAAATGATTTTGTGAAAGAGTGACCCAGTAAAACCTTATGATAACTCAAGATATCACATTAATAAATACTATTTATTGTAGTACATACAACTATGATTCCATTTTGTATAATTTGCAAGTTTATGTTGTTATTCATGTATCATAATTACCCTTAATATATTTTATATATAATAAAATATCTTAAGGAAAAATATTGATGTTTAACAGCACGTTTTTCCTGGTTTTTGAACAAGGGTCCCTGAATTTTCATTTTGCACTAGGTGGCACAAATTATGTACCCAGCCTTGACCTAACAAGAACATTACAAGAAAAGCAAATTACCATTATCTCTCATGAGCATGGACAGAAAAATCTTTAATAAATACTAAGAACTTGAATCTAGCAATACATAAAAGGTATTACGCATCTTCATTAGTAATTATCTCAAGAATAAAATTTTAATGTTTAAAAATCTATCAACTTAATTCATAGTATTAATAGAATGAAGATTAAAAAATGATAATCACAACAAAGGCAGAGAAATTTGACAAATTTCAGCACCAATTCAAAATGAAAAGATAAATCTCAGAAGTCTAAGGAACCTCTTCAACCTGATAAAAGGTATTTAGAAAAACCAACAGCTAATATAATAATACTTAATGGTGAAATAGTAAATGCTTTCCCCTAAAGGCTACGAAGAACATGAAAACTTCTGCTCTCACCATTTCTAGTCAACATTCTACTGGAAGCCCTAGTAAATGCAATACAGAAATATCAAATAAATAAAGAGCACAAAGATAGAGAAGGAAGAAAGTTGAGCAGTTTGTGTTTTTACAATCGATGTGATTGCTTACATATAAATCCTATGGAATCTTAAAAAAATAGCAAAGTTACAAGGTAAAAGGTCGATATTTAAAAATCAATTGTACTTCTGCAACAAACAATTGGAATATGAAAAGTAAGAAAATATTTACAAAAGCATAAAAAATGTCAGATGCATAGGCATGTATTTAATGAAAAATGTGTAGGTCTTCTATACTTTACACTCAAAACACTGAAGACTTACATGCACTGAGGGATATAACATGTTCACAACTTGGAAGATTTCATATTTTTAAGATTTGAATTCTTCACAAATTGACCTCTATTTTTAAACATTATTTATTTAAATTCAAGTTAGTTAACATACAGTGTAGAACTGGTTTCAAGAGTAGTAGATCTTTACTTTTAATGGAATTCTGATTAAAATTTCAGCTGGATTTTTTTGTATAAATTGGTAGACTATTTCTATAATTTATATAGAAATGCATAGACTAGCCAAAATATCTTGAAAAAAGATTAAAGTAGGAGAACTTATACTATCTTATTTTAATATCTAAAATAAAACTACAGTAATTAACAGTGTGGTATTTACATAAGAAAAATAGATAAATGGAACAAAATGTAGTCAAAAAATGGACCAACTTACATATCACCAAATGATATTTGACAAAGGCACTAAGGTGCTGGAACACCTAGATATAAATATTGAAAAAAATAAGCCTTGATTCATCTCTTACCCCATATACAAAAATAATTCAAAATGGGTCATAAACTTAGATATAAAAATTAAAACTATAAACCTCTTCTAAGAAGCCATATAAGATTAACTTTGTGAACTGAAAGGTAAGCAACAAGTTCTTAAATAAAATGCATAAAGCAAAGCAAAACAAAACAAAAGAAAATAAATGATGACTATATTTCATAAAATTAAAAAATCTCTGGACATCAAAAGGCATCATTAAAAAACAAAACAAAACAAAAGACATCATTAATTAAAATGACAAGACAAGCTACTCTACTGAAAAATATATGTGCAAAATATATAACTGAAAGTTGGCTCACATTCAGAAAATTTAAAGAACTCTTATTAATCAATAATAAAAATAAAAGATGGACTTAATACTTAAACATTTCACAGAAGAGTACTTACCAATAATTAATGATGGTGCTCAATATTAGTCATTAAGTTATAACCATAAAGATGTATTACTACTCACACACTAAAATGGATAAAATTAATAAGACTGTCAATATCAAATGTTACAAGGGTTGCAGAACAACTGGATATATATACACACACAGAAGGAGATTTATTATAAGGAATTGGCTCATGGGATTATGGAAGCTGAGAAGTCCCACAAACTGCCACTTGCAAGCTGGAGCCTCAGAAAAGCTGGTGGTGTAGTTCTGAGAATCTCAGGGCAAATGGTGTAAGTCCCATTTGAGAGCAGAAGACTGATATCCCAGCTCAGCAGCAGAGAGACAAAATCCACCCTTCTTGCACCTCTTTATTCTTTTCAGACCTTCAATGGAGTAGTAGATGCTAACCCGTATGAGGAAGAGCAATCTGCTTTACTCAATTTAAAAAGGTAATCTTATCCCAAAACACCCTCACATATACATTGAAATATGCTTAGCCAAACAAATATCTGGGCACCCCATGATCCAGTCAAATGGATACATAAAGTTAACCATCACATATACCTACCTTATGATCCAGAAATTCTACTCTTAAGTAATTACTAAAAACTTAAAACATATGTCCATAAAACACTTAAACAGACATGTTCATTGCAGCTTCGTTCAGAATGGCTAAACAATAGAAACAATTTAAATATTCATTGAAAAGTGAATGAGTAAGTAAACTGTGGCATATTGACATAATTGAATATTACTCAAAATGGTAGTTGCCTCTGACTGGAAGGGGGATGATTAACTATAAATGGGCATGTGGGAACTTTCTAAGGTGATAGAGGATTTTGATTACACCAGTGTATTCATCTGTTAAAACTCATCAAACTGTGTATTTAAGATCTGTCCATTTAGCCAATTGTAACTATACCTAAATGCACACTAAAATTTATGAGATAAACTTAAGGCAGTGCTTATAGGGATATGCATAGCTAAACACACACACACACACACACACACACACACACGAAAGATTAAAAAAAATCAACAGTCTAGGTATCTAACTCAAGAAGCTATAAAAAGAATAGAAAACTACACCCAAAGAAAACAGAAATTGGCAATAATAAAAATAATAACAGAAAGCCAACAGAGTAGAGTAGGTTGATAATAATCAGGTAGACCAACAAGATAATGTCATAGGTTCATGAGTTGCTATTGTTGCATAACAAATTACTTTAAAACTTAGTGAGTTAAAACAACAAATATTTATTATTTCATACAGTTTCTGAAGGTCAGGAATCCACGAGTGGTTTAGCTGGGTAGTTCCAGCCCAGGATCTTTTATGAGGTCACAGTCAAATTGTCAATGAGGGACTGAGAATCTGTTACCAAGCTCACTCCTGAGTTTGTGGGAAGGCCTCAGTTCCCCTCCAACTGTTTGCCAGAGGCCTCTGTTTGAACATACCACATAGAGCTATTTGACATGGCAGCTAGTTTCTTTCTCCCAGAGTGAGTGATCCAAGAAAAGTGAGTGAGAGTGTCCAAGATGAAAGATGAAATCTTTTATAAACTAATCTTAGAAGTGACATACCATCACTGCTGTCTTATCACACAGACCAACCGTGGTGTTAATCCCAGCAGGTGGGGATCATTGGAGGGCCACCTTGGAGTCTGGCTACCATAAGAACTAACAAGGAGAGAGAGTCTTACCAGCTACTGTGCTTAACACTATACCTGTATTAACTCATTTAGTCCTCATGACACTGTGAGGTTGATACTATTCTTATTCTTATTTTACACATGAAGAGAATGAGGTTCATAATGGTTAAATAATTTGCCCAAAGTCATAGAGATAGGAAGTGGGAGATCCAAGATCCAAACCCAGGCAATTTGGCACTATATCATTAACCTATGCTGCTTCTGTGTTCAGGTATTGGTAAGTGTGGTGAATAAAATAAAGCAAGATAGTGCAATAGAGTGACTGAAGTAGGAAGCAACCAGAGATTTTTTGTTTCATTTTAGATTGAATTGTCAGGGTCATCCACTCTACAGAGGTGATATTTAAGCTGGGACCTAAATGATGACAGGAAACCTGGCCTGAGAAACAGTGGATAAAAATACACTTTAGACAGATGGAATATAAGTGTGAAGATCCCAAGACAGGCAAGAACTTGTTATTTTCAACCAACACAAAGAAATCCATGTGGCTTGAGTGTATTAAGAAAGAAGGGGTGTTAGCTGTGAGATGATTTTAAGAGTTAAGCAAGGGGGCAGCTTATCCAATTATCTCAGGAACCCTGTGAAGTAAGCATCGATACCTCCATTTTAAAGATGAGGACAAGATGAGGAATGGAGAGGTTAGGTGGCTTTCTCAAGGTCACAAAGTTGGTAAGAGGTCAAGCCAGGATTGGACCTCACTTTGATCTCACTGTTGCCTCCCTATCCCCTTGCAACTTGGATCCATCTGGGGAGCCTCTCAAGGGTTTTTCCTTGGCTAGGACTGTGTCCAAATTTATACTCACTGGCTCTGGTGAGGGTGGGAGGGTGAACTCAAAGGAAGCATTATGCTTCCCAGAAGGCAAGTGCTATGCAAGTTCAGTGGATTATGAGTCTGTTGCTGGCAATACAAACAGAAGCATTTTTGATATCCTATGAGGATGAAGTAGTTCTAAACCCAGTTCAAAGGTGGCTATATCATGTATATTTGGCATGTGTCATAGCTGCATTTTCTTCCTGCCTGCTTCTCTATTGAGGCATGCTATTAATGTTGGTGTTTTTATTTTCCCACCCAGCTACTTACCTACCCTTGGTTCTGGTTGTTAATCACCTGCAGCCATGGTCTTGATCTCGGGCTTAGAGAAAAAGTTCACACAATTCTTACAGGATCTTCTTCTTGAAAGAGACATTTATTAAACAGGTCAAAATTATCTAAGAAAAACTTTTAAAGTCTGTGGATATTGACCAATGGGCTTACACAAAATTGGAAGGCATTTACTCAACAAATTTGACTGAAGCTTGTAAGAACAGTGGTAGGCTTTAGCACCTGAGCCACATCCATCTCTCCTGCTGCTCCCTGTGTGGAAAAACTACACTAGGCACAATGGTTGGACTCTGCAGCTACAGCCAGATAAGTAGTTTGTATCATCCCTAGTGTCCTGGTATACAAGATCTATACTGGAAGGGTGGTAGAAGCTGGTTAATATCCCGTCTCTCCCATCTCCATGTTACAAAAATCTACACTGGGTGGGTGACAGCAGCCATTTAGTAGTGCCTGTTTCCCCAATCCACAGCACCCACTCCATAAGGAGTATCTGGGTGGAGCAGTCAGTGAAGTACAGTGTCCCCCAAATCTCATACACTTCACATGCTTTGGCACTGGAGTTCTGCCTGGGAAGAGCTGTGGGGCAATCTGCAAATACTGACAGCTCTGGTTCAGCCAAACAGAGTAGACTTTATTTGGATCAGAGAGTAGAGGAATGCCCTCAGGTATTATTAAACAGTATACAAATCATAGTGGCTAAAAATCAGAGTAGACAGCTTGGTGGTATCAATAGAGGGAGATCAACCATAAGTTTAACAAGTACATTAGGGAAAGAGTCTAAGGGAGTCCTGCTAAAATCACAACCATCTCCTGTGATCTGGAAAACTTCTTTGCTCAAGGCTGTACTTTCTTTGGCTAGATAAAGTGCTTCCAAAATACAGGTTCCTGACTCAACAGTTTGCCCCTAAACTATGAAAACGGTTTCTAAACCATACACAGATCCGAAAGTAAAGGAAGAAGACTTCATTGGATCTGGGGCTTTATGCATAACTCTGGCCAACCAATGACTAACCACTAAGCTATGCTGACCCAGTGGCAAACCCTAGAAAGCCAGACTTAAAAATAAGGGGAAAAAATCTCAGCAGGAACAGCTGAGGCTACACACTACAGGGGAAATAACTTCCACAGAATTAGTCCAGGTAAGCCACTAAATGAATAAACGAACAAACAAACAAAAGACCCAGAGGGAGATTAGAATTCAGAGTTGCTACAATATTATCTATTATGTCTGTTTTTCAACAAAAAATTATGAGATATACAAAGAAACAGGAATGTGTGGGCTATACATAAGAAAAATATCATCAATAGAAATTATATCTGAGTGGGCCCAGATATTGGCCTTAGCAGAAAAAGACATCAAAGTAACTATTATAAATGTGTTCAAAGAAGTAAAGGAAACCACATCTAAAGAATTAAAGTAAGGTACGGTGACAATTTCTCATTACAGAGAGAATATAAATAAAGATATAGACATAAAAAACACAAGGGAGTTTTTGGAGTTAAAAGGTATTATCACTGAAATGAAAAATTCAGTAGAAGGGCTCAATAGCAGATTTGAGCTGGCAGAAGAAATAATTAGTGAACATGAAGGAACAGAAAAAAAAATAATTAAAAAATTGAACAGAGCCTCAGAGACCTGTGGGACACCATCAAATATACCACCATATGCATAATGAAAGTCCCAGAAGGGAAGGAGAGCAAAGGGCAGAAATAATATTTGAAGATCTAATGACTGAACACTTCTCAAATTTGACAAAGAATATTGATCTACACATTCAAGAAGCTCAGTAAACCAGTCTCTGTTTCTCTTCTCCAGTAGCTGGGTGTCCCTCTGTGAGGAGTTCCCTCCCTTCTCACTTCCCTGAGATTGGGCAAGCTCTGAGTCTATTGGGCAGGGCATACAGAAGGTCTGTTGTGTACATTTGGGAAGATTGGACCCTACACAAAATTATAAGGCCAAATTAGGCTGTAATCCAGCCCATTTTCCAGTTCCTAAGCTATCCACCTGATTCCGGCGTGTGTCCACCAAGAGAGAGCATCATCCTTTTCTAACTTGCCCAAAGTTTCAACCTACTCTCCAAGCCCTGTGCCCATTGGGCTACATGTATTAGGAGGTACACCTTTTTTAAAATTCTTACAAGGGTAAATTGTGGATTAGTATGGGTCCTGGTGTGTAGACAGGAGGAAAGTGATGAGACTTAAGGCAGACAGAAAAACCACTTCAAAGTGGCATACAATAACCCCTACAATCATCCCAGGTTGGACTTGAGGGTTGCTAAAACTCAGGCCATCCCCAAATCTTACCTTCAACTCTGCCTGAAACTTGAGGATCCAATCGTGAGTGGCTCCTTCAGTTTTAATGACTCCAAAAGGCCTTTGCCCAAGTGCTCCTTTATTACGTGAGTGAAACAACCTATGCCTAGCATGGTGGCTAAGAGCCACGTGACCTTAGGCAAGTTGATTTCCTTTTCTGAGTCTTAGCTTTTAGTTCTATAAAAAAAAGGGAAATAATAAAAAAGAGGTTAGAGAGGGAGAGAGCCAAAGCATAAGAGACTCTTAAAAACTGAGAACAAACTGAGGGTTGATGGGGGGTGGGAGAGAGGGGAGGGTGGTTGATGGGTATTGAGGAGGACACCTTTTGGGATGAGCACTGGGTGTTGTATGGAAACCAATTTGACAATAAATTTCATATTAAAAAAAGAGTTTATGTTTCTTGGCCAAATTAAAAAAAAAGGGAAAATAATAATATCTATCTCAGAAGGTTGTCATAAAGAAGGGAAAATAATAGAAAGTACTTAGGAAAGTCTTTGAACATAATAGACTCTTAGTACATGTGAGTTATTATAAATTCTTGAAATGTAGCCACCAAAGGCAGGAGTGATTTGTGACTCTTGACACAGTACTCCTGCAACTGCACCTTCCCTCACCATGAGAGCTGGAGCCTCTTGAAAGCCAGTCTTTTCCTTAGGGACACTAATCTCCTTTTCCTTGGTTTTACAAAGCAACTTTTTCCTTGACATATTTATCTTCTAGACTACATTGGCTAGCACTGGGACTAGAGACTACACTCAGGCTTCTTGGAGTTTGAAGGGGTCTTACAGGGCCATTAGCTCAGAGATTTCCAAAGACTACTGTGTGGATAGGATTCAGATCAGCATCATCTGAGGGAGCTCATTAAAATTCAGATTTACCAGAGCTCTCCTATAGAGAATCTTTTTCAAGAGGCCTGGGGTGGGACTTGAGAATCTGTGCTTTTGATCAGTGCCCCAGATGATTCTGGTCCTCTGTCCCTTCTTCCTCATGCCTGCAATGATGGAATGCCCTCAAAGTTACCAAGCATCTATACCAGGGATGAGGAGGCAGGTTGATAGCCAGGCAGGCTCTGGCTGTAGAAAGGTATAAGCTTATGTCCTTTACCTCTCATACTTTGCTGACATCATTAGGTCTGAGATTTGAAGCCATAATTCACAAGCCAGTTTTTTCCTTCGTTCCCATGTCACCAACAGTGACAGCCATGTTCCTCAAAATTGAAAACAGCTCCTGTCGCCTTCCCAGCCCTCTCTATGCTTCACTTCTCCAGACTGAACAACCTTACCACCCTTTATATAAGTAATTGGCTTAGAGATATTACTGTCTCACTGGGAGCCTAGGAAAATAAGCAACTGCCTTCAGCTTTCATTGCTTTTCCAGGCATGGCAGAGCAGTAGTAGGTGGCAGCTGTGTCCCAAAGTGTCCCCATTCTCTTTTCCTTCCTCCCTCCTTATCACTGTCTCTCTGGTCCTGTCCAGGAGTGACAGACATTTTGGGAGTGCTGTCTGTTTGTTGCTTCAAGTCCCCTCAAACCAACATTTTGAACATTGCTGTATACATTTAATACAGGGGGCACATTAGTTTTGCTTGGCGAGCATGCCCTAATTGGGTTCCCAAAGGGAAATTCTAATACCAGTACAGAGAATTGAGAACCAGCCAACAGATGGGTTGAGAAGCATGACAGGGAGGGTGGCAGCCAGGGCTGCACATCTCCCAGAGTCTGTATCAACCATGAGACTGACAGACTGGATCTGGGGGAAGCAGCCAAGCTCCCAGTGGAAAGGCTGGATCAGGTGGCATAATGAAGTAATTCTTTGCAATATATACACAGTAAATCTCTACTCACTCCAGGATGGCTTTGCAGAAGAGGAAAGCAGCCACTTTGAACCTGCTGGTCTTTGTTTTCTGTTGTTTGAGTTTTTTCTTGTAGAGGGGTAGGTACTCTTCTCCTAGGTTTCTTGGGTGGCACATGAATTCAAGTCATGAGACCCGTGTCTCCACTCAAGATATCCTAGTCCAATAATCTCCACCCTGTGGTTTACAAACCTATTATTGCAAGTAGTCTGTGAATCCATATGTTTGGATATTCTGAACTTTAATAATTGGATAACCTAAACTTTTTGAGATACATTTTTCTTCTTATTTTATTTTATTTTATTTTATTATTTTATTTTATTTTTATTTTAATCCAAATGTAGTTAACATACAGTGTTATATTAGTTTTGGGTACAAAATAGAGTGATTCAACAATTCCATATATTACTCAGTGCTCATCAAGGTAACTGTACTATTAATCCCCTTCACCTATTTCACCCCTACCTACCTCCCCTCTGGTAATCATGTGTTTGTTCTTTATAGTTAAGAATTCGTTTTTTGGTTTATCTCTTTTTTCCCTTCGTTTGGTTTACTAAATTCCACATGAATGTAATCATATAGTGTTTGTCTTTTTCTGACTGACTTATTTTGCTTAGCATTATACTCTCTACACCATCCATGTTGTTGCAAATGGCAACATTTCATTCTTTTTTATGGCTGAATAATATTCCATGTGTATATATGTCACAGCTTATTTATCCATTCATGTGTCGATGGACATTTGGGCTGCTTTCATAATTTAGCTATTGTAAATAACATTGCAATAAACACAGAAGTGCATATATCCTATCAAATTAATGTTCTTTTATTCTTTGGGTGAATACCCATTATTATTGATTACTGGATCATATATATGATAGTTTTATTTTTAAGTTTTGAGGAACCTCCATACTGTTTTCCATAGTGGCTACACCAGTTTGCATTCTGACTAGCAGTGCAAAATGATTCCTTTTGTCCTTATCCTCACCAATACTTGTTGTTTCTTGGGTTTTTCATTTTAGCCATTCTGAGGTGATATCTTCTTGTGGTTTTGATTTACATTTTCTTGCTTATGAGTTATGTTGAGCATCTTTCCATATTTCTGTTGGGCATTTGGATGTCTTCTTTGGAGAAATGTCTGTTCATGTCTTCGTCTAATTTGTAAATTGGATCGTTTTTTGGGGTGTCAATTTTATAAGTTTTTTATATATTTTGGATACTAACACTTTATTGTATATGTCATTTTCAAATATCTTCTCCCATTCAGTATGTTGTCTTTTAGTTTTGTTGATTGTGTCCTTCAGTTTGCAGAAGCTTTTTATTTTGATGTAGTCTCAATAGTTTGTTTTTGCTTTTGATTCTCTTGCCTCAAGAGACATATCTAGAAAAAAGCTGTTATGGCTGATGTCAGAGAAATTACTATCTTCCATGATTTTTATGGTTTCAGGTCTCACATTTTGGTTCTTAATCCATTTTGAGTTTATTTTTGAAATTATTTTTGTGAATTGTGTAGAAAGTGGCCCAGTTTCTTTCTTTTGCATGTTGCTGTCAAGTTTTCCCAACACCATTTGTTGAAGAGACTATCTTTTTCCCATTGCATATTTTTGACCCCTTTGTTGAAGATTAATTGACCATATACTCATGGGTTTATTTCTGGGCATTCTAATCTGTTCCATTGATCTATGTGTCTATTTTTATGCCCTTCTTTGAGAACCTTCTTTCAAGACTCAGCTCTTAGTTTTTTTTTCCTTTTATCTACCTACAGTTATACCCTGGATGATGTCCAGTCCTCCGGCTTTATTATCTTAATCCCTTCCTCTAGCACTCTACTGCCAAACCCTCTCCACCTACAACCTACCTTATCTTAAAACCTTGAGGTCATCCTTGACACTTCTCTTTCTCTTATATCCTACATGCATCTGTCAGCAAATTCTGTTAGTTCTACCTTCAAAATACTATACATCTAGAATCCATCTACTTCTCTTTACTGCTTTTACTTTGCTAGTATAATCCTAGTTGAAGCCACCTTCCATTTTTCTCCTGCATCTCTGCAAAAGTTTACTAACGATTCTCCCTTCTGTCACTCTTTCCCTTTAATGTTTATTCTTAACAGCCAAGTGATACTTTATCTTAATTGGTAATTTTATTGAGATAATTGTAGGTTCACATGCAGTCGTAAGAAATAATTCAGAGAAAGTTGCTGATATTTTGCTCAATTCCCCAAATGGTAACATTTAAAAAAATTATAGTGTAATATCACAACCAGGATACTGGTATATAATTCACTCATTTTATTCCAATTTCCCCAGTTTTACTTGTACTCACCTGTGTGTGTGTGTGTGTGTATGTGTGTGTGTGTGTGTGTATTACATTCTGTACAATTTTATCACTTATGTAGGTTCATGTATCCACCAGCAGTCAGGATTCAGAGAATTTCCACACAGATCCTTTGTGTTTTCCCTTTTTAGTCATACCCATAATCCTCCTGTCCCATCCCCCTGCCATGTCCCTAAACCCTGGCAACAATTAACCTGCCCTCCATTTCTAAAAGTTTGACATTTCAAAAATGATATATAAATGAGATTATACACTATGTAACCTTTGGGATTTGACTTTTTGTTTACTCAATGTAATTCACTAAGTTGTTGCATTCATCAATAGTTCATTCCTTTTATTGTTGAATAATATTCCATGCTGTATTAGTTTGCTAGGCCTGCCGTAAAAAGTACCATAAACTGTATAGCTTATAGTTCTGGAGGCTAGAAGTCCAAAATCAAGGTGTTGTCAGGGCCATGCTCCTTATGAGACTTTGTCTTGGTGGAACATTTTCTTGTCTCTTCCTAGCTTCTGATGCTGTCTGGGAATCCTTGGCTTGTAGTTGCATCAGTCTTATTTCTACGTGCATCATCACATGGCCATCTTTACATCATCTTCCCTCTGTGAATGTCTGTCTATTTGTTCAAATTGCCCCCTTTTTTTTATTTTATTAAAGGGAAGAGGGCAAGAGAACTACAGGGGTAGAGGAGGATTAGATGGGGAGCTTACATGTTTAGGTGATGTCACTCAGCAGTATGGTGGGGAGTCTCTGGACCAGAGGACTCTAAAGGACAACAGTGGCTTGGGGCTTTATAGCCCTGGAATTTATATCCTCTATGTTAGCAGATGTTGGGTGCAGTTTTGTGGGGGTAAGCAGAGTAGGCAAGCTCTAAATGGCTGAAAACTTGCTTGTTTGGGCTATATTTAAAACAATAGGATGTATAAAAATTAGAGCTTGTCACTGGTGGGCTTTTGAACTAATGGGTCCTTGCCGGCTTTGAAGAAATAAACAACATGGGGCCAATATACTGAGGCCATCTTTGACTCATCTGTATAACACAGGGTCATATGGAACTCTATATTTAACATGTTGAGAAACTACCAAACTGTTTTCCAGAGTATACCATTGTACATTCCCACCAGTAATTTCTCTGTATTCTTGTCAGCATTTTGGTGGTTTTTATTTTAACTACTCTGGATAAGAGTGTAGTGATATTTCATTGTTGTTTTACTTGCATTTCCCCAATGGCTAATGATATTGAATATCTTTTCGTGTATTTACTTGCCTTCCATGTATCCTCCTCAAGGTAGACTCTGTTCATGTATCTTGCCCATTTTTCTAATTGGAATTTTTTAACCATTAGTTTTGAGAATTATTTATATACTCGAAATACTTGTGCCTTGTCAGATATGTAGTTTGCAAATATTTTCTCCCAACATGTAGCTTGTTGATTCATCCTCTTAACAGCGTCTTATGCAGAACATTTTTTTTATTTTGATGAAATCTAATTTGTCAATATTTCTTTTTATGGATCATGTTTTTGGTGTCAAGATAAAGAAATCTTTGCCTAGCACTACACTCTGAAGATTTTCTTCTACTTTTAAAAAATAATTTTATAGTTTTACATTTCACATTTAAGTACATTGTTGGGAAAGCAGTCATTACATGACCTGTTGCCTTTCCCCAGACTTGCCCACTCAGAGCCTTGGACCTGAAACACTTTCTTATCAAGAGCTAAGAAGCCCTCACAGCCTGTGACATGCTTATCACCTTGTGTGAGAATATCTTTGCCTGTTTCAGACTCAGTTGATTCCTTGTTTCTGCTTAAGTGTGTGCATCATATGGCACCTGGCCAACTCCACTGCTATATCTGTCCCTAGCAGGGTGGTATAGGCAGACCAATTGCTCTGCTGTGTTTGCCGGGAAGGATCAACACCCACTCTTGGAAGTGATCTTGCTTTCTCTTTCTGTAAGTAAAGCATTGTTCCATCCAGTTCTTATCTGTGTTGTGTTTTCCTTGATAACTCCAATACCAAGATGCAGCAGGAATTGTATGGTTGACATAGTTATGATCTTTGCTTTCTTCTGTGAAGTTAGAGTCCTTCCTGACATTGGTAAATGGTATTTCTGTTTGACATCCATGATCCATTTTGAATGTTTTTTTTTAATATAATTTATTGTCAAATTGGTTTCCATAAAACACACAGTGGTCATCCCAACAAGCGCACACCTCAATGCCCATCATCCACTTTCCCTTCTCCCCCACCCCCCATCAACCTTCAGTTTGTTCTCTATATTTAAGAGTCTCTTATGGTTTGCCTCCCTCCCTCTCTGTAACTATTTTTCCCCTTCCCCTCCCCCATGGTCTTCTGTTAAGTGTTTTTTTAAAATAAGGTGTAATGTTTTTTGTTTGTTTTTTGCCTATGAATGTTCAATGGCTCCAGTACCATTTGTTGATAAGTTTACCTTTCCTCCATTGAAACATTTTGGCAGTTTTGTAAAAAAACCAGTTTGGCATATTTGGGTGGGTCTATTTCTGAGTTCTCTATTCAGTTCCACTGATCTATGTGTCTACCTTTGTGTCAATACCAGTCAGTCTTGATTACTGTAGCTATATAGTGAGCTTTAATATTGAGTAGAGTGATACTTCCCACTTTATTTTTCTTTACCAAAAGTGTTTTTAGCTATTCTAGGGCTTGCACATTTCCATATAAATTTTAGAATAAGCTTGTCTAAGGCTGCAAAAAAACTTTGCATGGATTTTTATAAGAATTGTATAGGGGCACCTGGGTGGCTCAGTCGGCTGAGCATCCAACTTTGGCTCAGGTCATGATCTCACAGTTAATAGGTTTGAGCCCCACAGAGCCCGTTTCAGTTCCTTTGTCCCCACCTCTCTCTACCTCTCCTCCACTTGTGCACTCTCTCTTTCTCACAAATAAATAAACATTAAAAAAAGAATTGTATTAAACCTATAAATCATTTTGGGTGCAATTGACCCTTTTACTATGTTGAATCTTCTAATCCATGAGCACTGTATGTCTCCCCATTTATTTAGGTCTTAAAATTTTGTTTCATTAGCATTTTGTTATTTTTAGCATACAGATCCTGTGCAAATTCTTGTTAAGTGCACACAAAAGCATTTCATTTTTTTTGGAGTGATTATCAGTAGTATTGTGTTTTTAATTCCACTTTCTGAGTGTTCATTGTTTATATATAGAAATGCAGTTGAGTTTTGTTTGTTGATCTTGTGTCCTGTGACTTTACTGAACTACCTATTAATTATAGAAGTTTCAAAAATAGATTTCCTTGGATTTCCTACCTAGACCACCATGTGATCTGAAAATAGGGACAAGTTTTAATTCTTCCTTTTTTTAATCTCTAGGCTTTTTAATTCTTTTGCTTGCCTTAATGCAATGGCTACAACTTCCAGTATTATGTTGGATGAGAGTGGTGAGAGTATATATCCTTACGTTGTTCTTGACCTTAGGGGGAAGCATTCAGTCTGTCATCATAAAGTATCATGTTAGCTGTAGGATTTTATAAATTCTCTTTAGCATATGCTCATATCATATTAAGAGACATACTGTGTCATATATTAGAAAACTATGATTAGAAGAATCAGCATATTAAATATGTCAATTCTCCCCCAGATGATCTATAGGTAAATTCCTCTCCATTCCTATTTTTCTTTTTTTTTTTCCAATATATGAAATTTATCGTCAAATTGGTTTCCATACAACACCCAGTGCTCATCCCAAAAGGTGCCCTCCTCAATACCCATCACCCACCTTCCCCTCCCTCCCACCCCCCATCAACCCTCAGTTTGTTCTCAGTTTTTAACAGTCTCTTATGCTTTGGCTCTCTCCCACTCTAACCTCTTTTTTTTTTTCCTTCCCCTCCCCCATGGGTTTCTGTTAAGTTTTTCAGGATTCTATTCCTATTTTTCTAAGAGTTCTTACCATGAATAAATGTAAGATTTTGGCAAGTGCTTTTAACGCATTAATTAATATAATCATATCCTTTTTCTTCTTTAGCCTATTGATATGTTAATTTATATTATTTAATTTTCAAATATTGAAAAAGCCTTGCATACCTATGATAAATTCCACTTGTTACTGGTGCACATTTTTTTTTACATTGCTAGATATAATTTCCTAATGTTTTGTTGAGGATTTTCGTAGCTAAGTTCATTAGAGATGTTCTTTAGTTTTCTTTCTTTCTTTCTTTCTTTCTTTCTTTCTTGTACTGTTTTTATCTGTTTTTTGCTGTCAGGGTAATCTTGGTTTCATAAAATGAGTTGGTAAGGATTCTTTCCCCTTCTATTTTTGGGAAGAGATTGTGTAAAATCAGTGTTAATGTTTTAAAAATGTTTAGTAGATTTTTTTGTGGGAAGTTTTAATTACAAATTCAGTTCAATTGATAATTATAGGTATATTCAGATTGCTTATTTTAACTTGATTGAGTTCTGATAGTTTGTGTTTTTTGAGGAGTTAATCTATTTTATCTAAGTTGTCAAAAATAGGGTGTAAATTTATTTTATATTCTATAAGGTATAAAATATTAAAAAGCATATAAAATATAAAGAGTATAAAGTATTTAGTGTATAGAGTCCTTTGTAGTATTCCCTTATTCTCTTTTGATATTGGCAGGGACTATAATGTTATCCTCTGTTTTATTCTTGATATTGGTAATTTGTGTCTTTTCTTTTTTTCTTTGTCAGTCTTGCTAATGGTTTGTCAATTTTATCGGTCTTTTCAAAGAACTAGATTTTGTTTCATTGATTTTTTTCTATTGTTTTCTTGAATTCAGTTTCATTGATTTCTGTTCTTGTCTTTATTATTTACTTCCTTCTCCTTGCTTTTGATTTATTTTGTTCACCTTGTTTCTTGAGGTATGAATTTAGATTATTAACTTGCGATATTTCCTCATTTCTAATGTAAGCAGTTACTGTTAGAAATGTCTTCCTCAGCACTGCTTTAGATACTTACTACAAATTTTTATTTTCATTTTTTGTTAGTTCAAAGTATTTTTAAATTGCCTATTAGACTTCCTCTTTGACCAATGGATTATTTATGAGTCATGTTTAGTTTCCAAGTGTTTGGGTATTTTGTTATCTTAATCTTTTTGATTTCTGGTTTAATTCCATTTGGTCAGTGAACACACCCTGTATGATTTCAATTATTTTAAGTTTATTGAGGCTTGTTTTATGTACCAGAATATGGTCTATCTTAGTGAATGTTCCATAAGCTCTTGAAAAAGAAGTGCATTCTGCTGTTGTTGGGTTAAGCATTCCATACATGTCAATTAGAATATGATGGTTAATTGTATATTCAGATATTTTATATCCTTGTTGTCTATTAATTGTACCAGTTGTTGAGAGGAGGGTGTTGAAGTTCCTCGACTATAGTAAGGATTTGTGTATTTCTCTTTTCAGCTCTGCCTATTTTTGTTTCATTTTTTTTTTTGAGGTTCTGTATTTTGGTGCATACAGGGTGAAGCTTTTAAATCCTAAATTAAATTATGCTTCTCCTCTGTTGCAAACCTCACAATGACTCCTATTTCATTCAGAACTATAGATGAAGTACTTATAGTAGTCTATAGGGTTCTGTAAGATCTGGCTCCTGGTTACTTCTCTAACTTTATTTCCTACTATTCTCCCCTTCACTTATTTTGATCCAGCCACACTGGCCTCCTTGATGTTTCTTGAGCAGAACAGGCACACTGCCTTGTTACAGCTTTTACTCTAACTCTTAACTTTGCTAGGAATGCTCCATAAACTTGGAATGGGGGTTTGGATTGCAATTGCTGCAAGAATTTTTACCTTTACATAACAGGGAAGCAAAGGCCAGGAGAGGGTAAGTGCCAGTAACAACGAGCATATTATTGATGGAGCTAGGGTGCTATGGAAAAAGTAAGCCTGAAGAAGAACAGTAAGAGAAGGTGAATGAAGATGGATAAATAGCAGCAGCTCCAGGAAATGGGAAGGATTTTACACAGAGGAAGAACTGACACCCCAAATTCTCTCATTTTAAAGTTTCTCCCCCAGCAGACTAGCACTGAATCTGAAATTCTAGCAGTGTACTTCTTTGAGATAAGCTTGTAAAGGCTCTGAGGAATCTGACAGCATAAAATCTTATATAACTTAATCCAGAGCTTTAAAAAATTATTTGACAACAACACATTTCCCTCCCTTAATGCCTATCTTACAAAATCCACTTTGGGAAACACTGGGTCAAAGCTTCATATTTCCAGAAAACTTTTGCTAAAAGATTAATATTACTGGAAAGGCATACCTACTTATCAGTCTTTCTTACTCTGTGATTATTGTTTTATCCAGCTAGCCCAGGGGTTGGAAATCATGGCAAAGGCCTCAGCTCTCCACCTGATTTTGTAAATAAAAATTTATCAGGACATAGTCATGTCTATTTGTCTCTGGCTGCTTTCTCATTACAATATAGAATTGAATAGTTGTGACAGAGATGAATGGTCAGCAAAGCCAAAAATATTTGCTATCTGACCTTTTATAGAAGAAGTTTGCTGAGCCCTGTATTTACCCAATAGCAAAAGCCTGAGATTTATCTATTTCTGCCTAGCAAATAACAACAAAAGTTAATGGTTGGCACCAACAATTTATTATTAACTCTCATGGTTCTGTTGATTGAGTGGGCTCTTCTGGAAAGTTCTCATTTGGTGTCTCTCATGCAATCAGACGACAGCTGGGACTATAGTCATTTGAAGGCCCAACTGGGCTGAACATCCAGAATGGCTCACTCCCATGGTTGGCAGCTGATGCTAGATTTCAGCTGGGAGCTCAGCAGGGGATGCTGACTAGTACACCTACATGTGGCCTCTCCCTTTCAGTTGGATTTCTCACAACATGGTATCTAGGTTCACAGAAGGATCATTTCAAGGGCAGGAGATAGATATTGCCAGTTCTTTTAAAGGCTAGGCTTGGAACTGGAGTAATGGCACTTCTACCTTATTTGGTTGGTCACAGCAGCCACAGACCAGCCCAGATTCAAGGGGACTTGTTGTATAAACTACCTTTGCATAGGGGAAAGACAACAGTGTACATGGAAGGATAGAATTAATGCTGATTATGCTGATTACCACCATGAGGAGCAATATGAGGTGCTTGGGGAGCAGGGTATAGAAAGTTTCCCTGGAAGGAACTTTTAGGGTGACTGAAGCCAACTCTACTTCCACCTGTGCCTATTTTATAGATAATTATACTGAAGCTTAGAACATTAGAAGCTGTTGAAGGTCAGTGTCTGCCTCACAGTGTTGACACGGACCCTAGCTGACTTGCTGGAGGTATGTAGCTAACCCCAAAGGAGACAGTGGTCTAAGGCCAAGGGGCTGGTATGAGGGAACTAATGGAATGTGAGTCTCTGAATAAGGCTCCCTCCTTTCCCTAAGCCTTTGCTTACTCCCTAAGGTTCACTACCTCAGCTACTACATAAACATATAGGTTTTACAGACATACCAGATCCCTGCCACTATGTCTTGTGGGCTTCTGAAGTCTTTCTCAAGTCTGGACTCTAAACTGCAAATGAACCCTGAATACTTTAAAAAAACAAGGACAAAATCTTAAATTTCTTTCACTTCTTACAGCCCTGAGATACCTCATACTAATGCCATATATATAGAAGACAACAGAAATTGTAGGGCTATTCAAATCCCAGCCAATTTCCCTGTACAATCTATGCAAGTGGAATTCTGTGGTCTAGTCCCTGCACACTATGCCAACCTCATTTTTTACCTTCACTGACTCTCAGTGCTGTTGTACCAAGCATGCTTTCTCTTTCTCTCTTTCTGTTTCTTTCTCTTTCTCTGTTTCTCTGTCTCTCTCTGTCTCTCTATCTCTCTCTCTCTCTTTCCCCACCCTGGCTGTATTCACTTACTGTTCTCAATGTTTGGAACATTTTTCTTTCCCACCTGCCTTCACTCACTGGTCTACCTCTTTCACATCCTTCAGAGCATTGGGTGTTACTTTTCCAAAGAGATCCTCCTTGATCTCCCACATACACCTTTTTTGTTCCCATAGCATCCTGTATTTCCCCCTTCATAGTTATTTCCCCACTGTCCTCCAATGTAATTACTTACTTTTCTGTCTCCTTGACTTGACTACGGTGCTTCAGGGCACAGTTTGTGTTTGCATTCAACTTTGTCTTTCCATGGACTTGCAAGAGGTCTGACAAAACAATTGAATTCACTCTCCCTTCAGTGATATCCACTTTCTTCCTGCTGTCCTGTATAAGTCTGCTGGAACCAGTTGTATAGTGGGCAAGAGTTGGGATGATGGATAAAGAACATGTGTCCAGAATGTCATGCAAGTCACTTGCAGCACCTATGAACAACTCTTTAGAGCTCTTGCTTGTCTTGTCCTGGAACCTTTTTGCAAAAACTAAAAGGCTCCTTTGTAAGGCTCAATTCCCAGCCTCCCACCACCAACTCAATTCAGCACTGCATTTTGAGCACCTTTCCTTGCTTCAACTCCTCAAACACAGCAGAACCATGGCCTAGCACTCGGGAATATGTGCAAACTCCTGAGCTTAGGAAGTCTGATCTAGGCTTTGTGAGAAAAAGGTAGGAAGTTTGGTATCTCTGAGGTTCCACTCAATTGTAAGAGGACAGCTAATGTTCTTGGGAGATAGCTGGCCCCCTAAGACCGTTTGTCAAACAGACTGATTATGATTAAGTATAACTTGCCAGACTACAAATGGCCTTCAAACAACAGAAAGAATCTAGCAGAACATTAAACATCATGAAGCAGCCCCAGGGTAGTGGACATCAGCAGTCTTGCTTGATTAATCCTTGGAAACACAGTCAGAATTAATGGGGAACTTGTTGAAAGTTGATTGACACCTTTTGAAAGGTGAAATACTTTTCTGTTCCCATTAAGTGTTGTTAAGGCCATTAACAGAAATTGGAATAGAGAAATAGGACCTTTTACGTGGTAGATTCAGAGGCTGAGATGGACAAGATGGAAATGTACTGGCAGCTTATAATAAGCACCTGGGTGGGAAATGATAAGTAAAGATTGAAAATTGACAAATGGATCAAACTGGGAAAGACCAAGACAGAGACAGATGGAGTACAGTTTGCATGCAGAGGTGATGAGGGAAAGGAATGTGAGAATCAATAATTCAGCAGGGTCACCCACACTTTGGGCCAGATATGGATTACTCGGAAAGTGATTAAAATTTGCTAGGTGGAAAGTGGGGGAGATTTTGTTACAAGATGAAGAGACCACTTTCGAGCCATTGAGAGGAGTAAATAATTTAGTCTTCCCTGGGGAATCAGGGTACCAAAGAGAAATTCTCCAGACTAGAAGTCAGGAGGTCTGACACATGAAAAGATGCTCAATGTCACTCATCAGGGAAATACAAATCAAAACCACACTGAGATACCACCTCACACCAGAGTGGCTAAAATGAACAACTCAGGAAACTACAGACACTGACAAGGATGTGGAGAAACAGGAACACTTTTGCACTCTTGGTGGGAATGCAAACTGGTGCAGCTGCTCTGGAAAACAGTGTGGAGGTTCCTCAAAAAATTAAAAATAAAACTACTCTACAACCTAGCAATAGCACTACTAAGAATTTATCCAAAAGATACAGGAGTGCTGATGCATAGGGGCACATGTACCCCAATGTTTATAGCAGCACTTTCAACAATAACCAAATTATGGAATGAGCCTAAATGTCCATCAACTGATGAGTGGATAAAGAAGATATGGTTTATATATACAATGGAATACTACTTGGCAATGAGAAAGGATGAAATCATGCCATTTGCAGCAGCATGGATGGAACTGGAAGGTATTATGCTGAGTGAAATAAGTCAGTCAGAGAAGGACAGATATCATGTGTTTTCACTCATATGTGGATCTTGAGAAACTTAACAGAAGACCATGAGGGAAGGGAAGTGGAAAATATAGTTACAGAGAGGGAGGGAGGCAAACCATAAGAGAGTCTTAAATACAGAGAACAAACTGAGGGTAGATTGGGGGATGGGGGAGAGGGGAAATGGGTGATGGGCATTGAGGAGGGCACTTGTTGGGATGAGCACTGGGTGCTGTATATAAATGATGAACCATGGGAATCTAACCCAAAAACCAAGAGCACACTTTACACACTATATGTTAGCCAATTTGACAATAAATTATATTTAAAAAATAATAAAACATTAAAAGAAAGAAGTCAAGAAGTCTGAGACATCAGTTTATTCAGTTTCAAAGTGGCTGAATACTCCAACCCTCTGCATTTTGCAGTTGGTTGTATCCTTCCAAGTGACTAATGTGATATTTCTTTGAAAGCTATCAAACTTACAAATGTAAGGAATTATAATTATGGTCATCCAACTGAATCAAGTGCAAGAGAATATTGCTATAAGGGACTACATGAGATTTTAATTATTTCCTCTGATGGAGGTGAACATGTTTGCAGATAATCTTGGGCAGCAACAGTGCCTACATGATTTATCTTGGGATTTAGAGACACACACATCTCATGATATTTTGATTGAAGAAAGTTCACTGATTTGGGATATGCATCAGAATGGAAGATGTGACTTTTGATTTACCCTGCCATTTTGGTTTGGCACAAATCATGATACCCTGACAGTGGGAAGAAGTGGAAAAGCAGGAGGTGGTGATCAAATGGCTGAGGGCACTGTCTGCTGCAAAGACACCCCTGAATATCTAAACCAAGAGTGGTATTTGAGAGTTGACAGTTTTCCACCTACTGGCCTGAATTAGCATCATTTATATGAGGGCTTTTTCATAAGATCTGCCAGAGACTGATGTTTTCAGTCATAGTTATTATTTGAATGTTGTTTCTGTGCTGGGTACTGCGCTAAGCATTGTATTGTACCATCTCATTTAATCCTCACAACCACCCTGTGGTGTTAGACACTATTATTATCTTCATTTTACAGATGAGAACATTTAGAGTAAGGTGGATGAGTAACTTCTCCAAGGTCACAATGCTAGTAAAAGACAAAGCCTGGTAGTAAACTCAGACATTAGCTCCAGAATCTGTGTATAGAACCACTATATTATACTGCCATATACATATATGAATGAACCTGAGGCTCTGGGAAGGAAAGAAATGTGACTTTCCCAAGGTCACCCAAGTAGGTAGTGGGTCTACATACTATTTATTCTTGGAGTGAATCCAGTATGCTCACAGCAAGTGAGGAATACAACAAAGTCCCATTTTATAGATGTAGCTTGGATCTTATAGTAATGATGATAATAATGACAATAATGACAATGGCAGCAGCAGCTGGTAATTATGGAGCATCAATTTTGTGCTAGGCACTGTGATAGCTACTATATATGTAAACTCATTTATTTATTCATTGAACAAATGTTTATTGAAAACCTACTATACATAAGACAATGTTATAGAGACTAGGGATATGGCAATGAACAAGAAAAGCTTGATGCCTGCTTTTAAATGGAGTCTTAGAAGTCTTATATGAAGAATACAACTGCAAATATGAAAACAAATAAGATGACAGATAATAATTCTGTTGTAAAATAAATAAAACAGGGTAGTATAGGGAGAATTGGGTGGCAGCTACATTGGATGAGGTGGTCAGGGAAGCTCTCTTATTATCTCATTAAATGCTCTCAACAGCCCTGTGAGGTGTGTAGACACTGGTCAGCTAGATGTAAGTAATGGGAGAATCAATCCCACCACATTGCTGGTATCTGTAGAACCAACTGCCTGCAGCTTGATCAATGCAAAGCAGGGAATTAGAGAGGCCATTTTCATTGTCACCCCCAAGGCAATACCTGATCATTTAAGGAACCCAGAGAGTGTTGGATAGAATTTTGTAGTCAAGAAAAGACAGTTGGTTGGAATGTGGACATTAAAGGGACCAGCTTAAGAAACGGTCTAAATTTTCAGAAGAGTGCTCTTCATGACCTTAAGTCTTTGTGACCTTGGATTAGTCAATGTTTTTTTTTTTTAGATATGACACCTAAAGCACAAATAACAAAAGAAAAACAAATTGAACTTCATCAAAGTTAAAAACTTTTGTGGTTCAAATGACATTTTCAAAAAAGAGTAGAGACAACACATAGAATGGGAGAAAATGTTGAACATTATATATCTGATAAGGGACTTGCATACAGAATAAATTGAAGTACACTTATAACTCAATAAAAATAAAAATAACCTAACTAAAAATTGAGCACTTATACATTAGTTCAAAGAGAATATATAAATGGCCAATAAGTTAATGAAATATGTTCAACATCATTAGCCATCAGGGAAATGCAAATCAAAACCACAATGAGATGCCACTTCACATCTACCAGGATGGCTATGATCAAAAGGACAGACAATAGCAAGTGTTGTCAAAGATGTGGAGAAATTGGAACCGTCATACGTTGATGATTGAAATGTAAAATGGTGATGCTTCTTTAGAAAAGTTTGGAAGTTCTTCAAAATGTTAAACATAGTGTTTCTATATAACCCAACAGTTTCACGGGTATATACCAAGAAGATTGAAAATATATGTTCACACAAAAACTTGTACACAAATATTGATATCAGGTTTTTTATAATAGCTAAAAAGAGGAAACAACTCAAATGTCTACCAACTGATAAATAGATCAATAAAATCTGATAAATCCATACAGTGGAATATTATTCAGCTATAAAAAGGTATGAAATACTGATACACACTACAACATGGATGGACAATGAAAATATTACGCTGAGTGTAAGAAGCCAGGCACAAAAGACCACATATTGTATGACTCAATTTATATGAAATGTCCAGAATAGGTAAATCTATAGACATAGAAAATAGATTAGTTTAGTGGTTGCCAAGACCTGGGGGGAGGGGGCAATGGGAGTGATTGCTAGTGGGTATGAAGTTTCTTTTGGGGATTATGGAAATGTTCTAAAATTGCTGGTGATGGTTGCACAATTCTGTGAATATACTAAAAACCACTGAATTTTATATTTTAATATGTGAATTGTATATTATGTGAACTATGTCACAACAAAGCTGTCAGAAAAAAGTCAGCCCAAATGTTATCTCCTTTGTGAAGCATTTCTTGTTTCCCAGACAGGGTAGCTTCTTGTTCTGAGTTCTAGCACTTTGTGCACACTTCTGCCATAACACTTATATCCTTGTATGGAATTATCTGCTTGCTCTGATCTAGGAGCTCCCTAAGGTCAGGGAACGTATTGTATTTATTTCCTGCCTCCTATAATGCCTTTGCTCCATCCCCTCTTTTCCTCCCTCCATCTTTCCTTTCCTCCCTTCCTTCCTTCCTCGCCCTAAATTTTTATTGAGTATATACTATGTGCTTGCACTGTAGTAAGTATTTGGTGCAATGGTGACTAAGGAAAGCATGGCTTTGCCCTAGTGTGGTTATAGCCGACTAAGGAAGAGAGACATTAAACATGAATAACAAGTGTTAGAGAGTAAAACCATTTGACCAGGGTGTGTGTGTGTGTGTGTGTGTGTGTGTGTGTGTGTGTCTTACCTAATCTGTGGGGTCAGGGAAGAACTTCTTCATGATGTGCTCTTTTATCTGAAACTTGAATAACTAGTAAAAATAAGTTGTGGGAGTGAGAAAAACAGCATGGTGAATGTCTTGAGGCTGGAAAAAGCTCGACATCTTGGAATAAGTGAAGGAAGAGCAGTCTGGCCAAAGCATTTAGGAGTGAAGGTGCCAGGGCAGTGGGGTAGGTCATGGTGAGATGGAACTTGAGAGAGAGAGATGAAGAATTTGTTGGGCAGGTTAAGGAATTTGTATTTTGTCCCATAGAGGGTTTTTAAGTGTGTGTGTGTGTGTGTGTGTGTGTGTGTGTGTGTGTGTAGGGGGTGATGTGATATTTTTAAAAAGTTCATTGCACCTGTTCACTGGAGAATGTATTGGAGGGACTGGGAGCAAGAGTATTACTGTTTGAGTCATCCAGACAAGTGATATGGTGTATTGTCCTAAGGTAGTTGCAGGAAGTATTGAGAGATGTGGATGTATTTAAGGGGTATCTAGTAGGTAGAATTGATTGCTTTAGTGTTTGATGAGATGTGGGGAGTGAACAAGTTCCCAGGAATGTTTCCTAGGTATCTAGCTTGGGTGACTGGGTGAACAATAGTGCCACTAATTTCAACAAAGTACATAAAACAGACAGTTTGGGGGAAGTGTATGGAAGTGAGTTTTCTTTTTTGATATAGTGATATGGAGGTACACATTGGCATTTTGGGTGGAGAGGCTCAGCAAGAGTAAATTGATATGTATGGAGCTCAGAAGAGATGTTTGAGTTGGAGCTATAGATTTGGAAGTTGTTAGCATGTAAGTAGTAATTGAAGCCATGGACCTAGCTTGTTCATCTTTATATCCTCTACAGAACCTGGAGTGGTATTTGGCACAAAGTGCCTGTTGAATGTTAAAAATAAGGTGTCAACCATAACCCCTCTCAAAGGGGATAGATGAGACCAGTATCCTCAGGTTCTTCCTTCTCTCAAACCAAGGTACACGTAGTATTCCAGGGTCGTGTGCATAGTAGGTACACATTAAAAGCTAATGTTTATCAAATGCATGTTATGCATCAGGCACTGTTCTAAGTCCTTTACATGCCTTAATTTTCTCAATAACACTATGAGGTAAGTATTATCACCCTCTCCATTGCATAAAAGGAGAAGCTGAAGCACAAAGAGGTCACCGGCTGAGTGCACAGCTTGCTATTTTAACTGCTAGGATATATTACCACTCTAATATTTGAAGCCTAAGTGACTGGATTTTTTAAATTGATTAGAACAGGTTGGTGTAAATGGTTGAAAATTCCTTTTTGTACCTTTCCCCTTCTCTCTCTGGTCAGCACATTCATCCCATTCTCCCAACATTTTTGTGCTGCCTCCCAACACAGTCTCCAGATATTCATTATTCTGTGTCCCAGCCCTCAGAACCTTGCTCTTTGCTTTTGCTCATCACTCAAAAGTTGAATACCTGCATCCAACATGGTGGCATTCAGGTGGATGAAACACTGTTGTGGTAGTCCTCTCAAGAAATGTATGTGAATGATTTCAGGGGCTTCTTGGAGTCTAAGGACTTTAACCAAAGGGCTGACTCTAATAGGCCTTTGAAGCTTTGTAATTGGTTACGAAGGCAAGAGTTTTTATTTGATTGGGGAGGATGAGAAGCACCAAGGAGAGGAATTAAATATTCACATATCAAGCTGTACAATAATAGGCAACGTGACTCCAAAAGCCAGCACTCCTAAGCAATAAACTACATGGTTGCCTGTAGAGGCACGTTCTGCTCTGCCACCAACTGAGCTAGCCTTATACCCACCACATGCTACTGGGAAGTACTTACATTATTCTGTTCAATTCAGTGACATAGTTCTATACTGTTTGTGTGCATAGTGGGAATGAAGACATAGAGAGATGTGTAGCAGGATCCCTTCATGTATTATTAGTTATTTGGGTAATGGACCCCCCCTTAAGAATCTGAAAGCTATGCACCCACACACAGACATGAATTGATGTGTGTGCACTTGTACACACATTTTTGCTTATGATTTCAGCTTTGAATGAGTGGTTCCAAAGGTTCTCAACAGGACAATATCATGCCCTAAGAAATATTTTAGAGTTAGTGGGGGCTCTTATTGAGACATAGCAGGTGGAATCCAGGAATACAATTGTAGGACAGTCTTCCTAATGAAAATTGTTCCTGTGTGTCACTGGACATTTAGATGTCCTGCTGGACATTTATATAGGTGGACAACTTGCTTGTAAAAATGATCAAAGCCTAGAATGGAAATTTATTTTGCATAACATAAAGTGTTTTGGTAGATACCACATTTTTCAGGAACCCAATTGCAGTTTAAATTGAGAAGGAGTTGTACTTCTTCTAGGAACTATACAAGTTTTTCTCCATTTTGGAAATTCATGTTACCAACATCAATAATATTCAAAGTATTAGAGTTACTGATAAAGCATACCTGTGTCAGTCTACATCCACAATTGGTGCTTTATTGGTGATTTCATACAGACCACTTCATCCTAAGTGTCCTACTGTAGTTAATTCCAGAGATTTACATGTTATATAAATATGTAAATAATTATAAGTTATCTTTCATTTGTTCTTTTTCACATCAGAGCATTATATTGGTATTTTTGAAATCATATGTGTAGGTGTGTAGGTTTTATTAGCTGTGAATTTCATTTCAGGATAATAATGGAGATGTCATAAAGTATATTTTAAAAAAAGAACAAAAGAGAATGGGTCTCATTATGATTGAGAACCACTTACCTAGAATAAAAATTACACTCTGAAGGAAATTCAATGAGTAGGAGAGAAAATAATAATGGCTTCCATTTTTAAGTACCTACTGTGTGCCACTTATAAGCTAAAGGTATTTTCTATGAGCTCATTTATTCCTCACAAGCCATGCTCCATTTCCTAAACTATAAGGCAGAAAACGAGAAGCACCAGAAGAGACACAAAGAAGAGGTAATTGAATGTGGAGAAACCCAGGATGGGGGTGTGTGGCCCAGCTCTAGGTCTGCTACCCCTTCACTGCTCTCTAGACTGATTGTACTGCGAACTATGACTGAGCCCACAAAGGACCCTCACTCCCAAAGGATGGGCTGCTCTTGCACTGTGTGTGTGTGTGTGTGTGTGTGTGTGTGTGTGTGTTGATGGAGGTGGGGGCCAGAAAGCTGGAGAAATAAATCTCTGTCAGGCAATGAGACCTGATTACCGTATACGTATCTTTCTTCTTCTAGGACTATGATGACTCTAGGAGTATATTAAAATATGTTTTCCAAAAATTAGTCATTTCTTCATAATTTTTGCCTCTGCCACTGGGCAAAAATCTGCAAGCCACAGTCCCAGAGCTGAGTGTGGGGACAGTGGGCTACTTTTCTTGGAATGACACCTATGCTTTATGATTTGACTCCTTGGAAAGGGCAGTGGTCTCTGTTCTTCCCTGCTTTCCTTTCCCAATGTGATACCTCCGCCCTATGGGGAGCCGTGGCAAGGACAACTGGAGCCCCAGTATTCTTATCCAGCCATAGTTGGGGTGAAGTTCCTGCCCTGTGAGTGAGGCCTGGGTGGAGGCAAGCATCCTTCACCATTCCTTTTGGTCACACTCACCAGGAATTTAACCTCTGCAACTAATATGGATGGGGAATGATAAATGCTGGAGTCCTGTCCTTCCTGTGGGATACTGAGTCCCTCGACTAGGAACTGAAGAGAGAAGGACCCCTGTCAGGCTCAGCTGAGGAGAAGGGAAGGAGGGAGTGAGTCATGGCTCAAGTGCCACAGATTGTCACTCTTCTTGCTAAGATTTAGTAAATTTTCTTAAATAAATATTTCTTCACTTGCTGTATTGTCTTAGGACAATTTGAGAGGCTTTAAATCTTTTAAAAAATAACTTTACTGGTTATGCTTGTTTTACTAGGAGGTGAATACTCTCATTGTCATATGCTTTTTGGTGGCTGCTTTTCTCTAAAACTTGAGGGGGATTCTGAATTCCAAAACAAAACAAAACAAAAACAAAAAACAAAAAACAAAAAAAAACCCACCTTTCCCAGGTGTCAATGCCACACTGTGCTTGTATGATATCATACCTGGAACATGTGCCCAAATAGATAATAATTTTTAATAGGAGAAAACTGAATTTAATACAACCATGACACCCTACATATTATATGGACCCAAATAAATCATTCTAAGAATGAAGGCACAAATAAATAGCTATATCTTCTGTTTGAAAATTATCTGCAATCTGGAACACAGCTCCTACTCCTTAAGCCTGGGCTCTTCATACTGATTTGCCTCCAAAGAGTAACAGTATGGAAAGCAAGAGAAAGAATAACTTTACAGTAGAGAAACTTGACAAAGTATCTTAAGCTAGTTGATTAAGGTTAACATCAATGGTGGTAAGTTATATTAATAGTGTATACCCTTGATAGGATGTAAAGAGAATGGTACTTGTCCTCCAGTTTCTTCCTGCCAAAGATGTATTACCACAGTCTAATTGTCAGAAAAACATCAGATAAATCCAAATTGAGGGACATTCTAGAAAATACCTAACTTTCAAGGTCTTCAAAAACATGGAAAGTCTGAAAAACCATCAGGACAAAGAGGAACCTAGGAAGTTATTGGAAGTCAGGGGCACCTGGGTAGCTCATTCAGTTAAGCATCTGACTCTTGGTTTCAGCTCAGGCCGATCTCATGGTTTGCACTGACAGCAAAGAGCTTGCTTAGGATTTTCTCTTCACCTCTCTCAGGCCCCCCTCCCCACTGTTCTCTCTCTCTCTCAAAATAAATAAATAAACATTAAAAAGTTATTGGGAGTCAATGTAATATGGCATCCTAGATGGGATTCTTGAACATAAATATTAGGTAAAAACAAAGGCAACATGCAAAAAGCATGGATTTTAGTTAATTATTATCTATCAATACTGGTTCACAAATGTGCCATACTAATGTAAGATGTTAATAACAGGGAAAAGAGGGTGTTGAGTATAAGGGAACTTCCTGTACTATCTTCCCAGTTTTTGCCTAAAACATAAAATCATTCTAAAATCAAAAACAATTATTTACTACCCTCCCCCCCAAACACAATTACTACAAAGAGACAGACCTTGAGTTGGGCAGAAAGAAACTCAGTCACAAGGAGTCCCTTGTGAGGTGGGGCTCATGGAGACCCGGGAAAAAAAGCTAGATAGGACAGAATCAGAACTATATATTTTTTGGCGCAATAATTTCTTTTAGATGAATCTTTCGTAGAGAGAAAGCAGATGAGTGCACAAAGATGTCTATGCAAGTATGGTTATGGCAGAATGATTTGTAAGAGTAAAGCACTGCAGCATTCTAAATGTCCACACTGGGGCGGTATCTCACTATGTTTGTTTGATAGAGCATTAGTCCAAGGAGATTGGCTCCTATAAAGGGAATCCATGAACAAACAGGAAATGTTGCATACCATATTCCCTTAGAGAATCCAATACACCCTGGTGTAATACAGCTCTGAGATCAGCCTCATGAAAAAGAAACTTGTAAATTTCTGTTTGAACTAGAGTTTGAAAAGTCATTTTACCATGGATCACTTTTTAAAAAGTATTATTCTTTTTAAAATTAAATGTTACTAATGTCTTCACACTTTGGGAACTGTTGCACTAGAGGTTAGACTATATAAATTATGGCATATATTTTTATTGGACTTTCATAGAAATTAGTGAAATCATGTTTTTGGAGAATATTTAATGAATTGGGACACCATGCACAATTTTAGATACCAAAAACAAGTTACACATTTGTATATACAATGTCATCTTGATAGTTTGCTTTTTACAAATAGGAAAGTACAGTTGAAAAACTACACAGTTAATAGTGGTTATCTGTCGATTGTGGGGTTACAGATAATTTTAAACTTCTTTATAATCTTGTAGCTTCTTTTTTAAATTTATTTTATTTTTTTAAAATATAATTTATTGTCAAATTGCTTTCTATACAACACCCAATGCTCATCCCAACAAGTGCCCTCCTCCCTGCCCATCACCCACTTTCCCCTCTCCCCCCCCATCAACCCTCAGTTTGTTCTCAGTCCTTAAGAGTCTCTTATGGTTTGCCTCCCTCCCTCTCTGTAACTTTTTTCCCCCTTCCCCTCCCCCATGGTCTTCTGTTAAGTTTCTCAAGATCCACATATGAGTGAAAGCATATGGTATCTGTCTTTCTCTCCTTGACTTATTAACTTCTTAATGGTTTACAAAGTAAATATATTATTCAACAGAAGAGTATATGTCACAAACCAAAATTTTGTAAGCCAAATTGTCCCTCTTGTACATTCTAAACTCACTTACCTTTTGTTATAGGTAAGTATTTATCAGAGTTTGTTTTTTGAAATACCAGAGTATTTCAGCTCCAGGAAGGGAATGACAGGATGTCCCAGATGAGCTTAACTGAATTAGTGGAGCATTATAAAAGTAGAGCAGAGTTATTCTGCCACAAGCCAAGGAATGTCTGGGACTATCAGAAAGCTGGGAGGGGCAAGAAGACTAGAGACAGCAGAGAGTAAGGTCCTATCAATGCCCAGATAACTCAGAATAAATTCCTGTTGTTTTAAGCAATAAATAAATAAATAAATAAATAAATAAATAAATAAATAAATTTATTAATTAATAAAAAATAATAGTAGAGCATTCTGTCCTGTGGTTATCAAGGAGATGGCTGCAGTAGCCTAAAAAAACCTAGTAGTCCAGGCTAGTAAGTTGATGACTTACTTCTCTTTGGAGAAAGCTGGACTCTGCAATATGAGATGGTATTCCCTTACAAATAAGTGCTTTTCTTTTAGTTACCTCAAGAAGGTAAGGAACATGTAATCAATTCTCCATGTCAAACCGACGTCCCAAGGATAGATACTTCATCTGCTTGCTTGCATGTAGGACCATGTTCCAGTTTCCTCCCACCAGACTCCTACATCCTACCTACTAATGCAGAAGTTCCTGTCCCTTCCCAGGATACTGGGAGGAGAGGCGCTGGACTGGAGGCTCTTCAGTGCCTCTCTGTGCAGAAACTGTGTGGCACTTACTCATCCTTGGTGTCTGGCATGGGGCTGAGCACTAGCATGTGCTCAGTAGGACTTGCTGAATAAATGACTTGAAATCCATTTTCAGGTCATCAATTTCATTTATGGAAACTACATTCAATGAATCAACAATGTTATGATATGATATAACTTTCACAAAATACAGTATGGCTGGGAATCAAACGCATGATGCTGGGGAATAAGGGAAGGTTAGTCTTTATCCCATGTTTGCTACTCATTTTTTTGTGTGTCATCCTGGACAATTACTTCTCCTCATTAAGCCTTGGTTTCCTCAAATTTAAAACAAGTGGTTGGGCTATGAAATTGGTTTCCTATTGCATTTGTTATAAAACTTAAATTCCTTTACATGGACCCCAGGACCCTACATAATCAGGCCTCTCTCTCCTTCTTTGCCCTCATTACCCACTAATTTCTCCTCCCCTTATTCTATTCCAAAGATACCTCAGGACCTTTTCACTACCTCTTCCCTCTGCTTGGAGAGGGAAGAAGTCCAGTCCTCACTGGACTCTGAGCTCCACAAAAGTAGAGAATCATGTGGATCTTGCTAATTTCTTCATCACTAGTGACTAGAATAATGCTTGGCACATAATAGGTAATTGATAGATATTTGTGGAATGAGTGAAGAAGAATCTAATTGTCTTAATTACCAAACACCTATATAGCACTTACACCGTACCAATCTCTGCTTGAAAAATTTTAACTCATTTAATTCTCTTAACATCCCTATCAGGTAGACACTATTATTCTTCTCATTTTGAAGACAAGGAAACTGACGCAGAGAGAAGCTAAGTAATTTGACCAAGGTTATGCTGTAGTTTACATTGATTGTCTCTTTTAATCTTACCAACAACTCTACAAAGTAGGGATATTATTTCCCCATTTTATCGACAAGGAAACAAAGACTTAAAGAGAGGCTAAGCAACTCGCCCAGGGTCACACAGCTGGGTAAGTGGCAAAAAAGGACCTCGAATCCAGACAGTCTAACTCTACAACCATGCTCCTTTGTAGTTACAAGGGATAGCTGTGGCTATTGCAGAAGTGATTTACCTGCCCTTTCTGTAAAAAGTCTGGAAGGTTGGAGAAGGCAGGTCCTGGGTACACAGAGGTCATGTAGCAGGCAAGGCTGTATTGAGGTGAAAGGTTGATTTAGGGAGGAACTGTGATTGAGGGAGGGATAGGCCTTTTGCCCAAGCCACCTGGAATACATGCTGAAGTGGGTCAAGTCTCCCCCTGAAGCTGGCTTATATCCCTGCCTCCCATTGGAGACAGTTCTTTTATGGGGCCAAGACAAGAGGACATTACTAAGGCCAAAGGAGCCAGAGTCCCAGAAGAAATCTTTCCCTGCTCCAGGTTTATCTATGGCCATTCTTGGGCTGAACATCCACTTGGAAAAACATCATACAGGCCTAGGAAAGGTACAGAAGAAATCCAGAGGTATTACCAATGGTTGAGATTGATGGACAGATAGAACACTCTGGACACACTTACAAGGTAGAAGCTCTGACCAATCTAGAGGGACTGATAACTCCAGACATACTAAGCAGATAACTCTGCCCACCAGACACAGCCATGGACTGGCTTGAACAGTCAGGCTAGGCTCAAGCTAACCCACACAAGCCACATATTCTAGAAAATGTATCATCTATCTGTTTATCTAGAATATCTTCCCTTTTCCTCCATTGTTCTGCATGGGACCACCACACTACAGAACTACAGGGGGAGTTCATTTCATGGTATATGTAAATGGAGCCCCTGGAATTGCTACTAATGTCTAAGGTGGCTCCGATGCTGCAGTTTCAGTTGTGCATCTTGCTTTGGGTTCATTCAACTCAGGCGCTCCCTGCCCACCCTGTTCTCAAAACCAACAGGCCTAGCTGTGATCACTGGGAACCTCCAGAGTACCATTTACTATCTTCTTCTATCAACGTGTGGTCACTAATATTCAATTAGGTTAGGTTTTCACAGATATCTTCAGCCAATGTGTTTGCCAAGCATCCAGTGATCATGGGAAAATCAAACCTTTCCATTTATAGATGTGGCTATTGACAGATTTCTGGAATGAGAGTGTAGGCCTTTCCGACCATGTATTTTCTTACTGCTTTAAAAATGAATCATGGAATTTCCTTATTATGTTTAATGTTAAATGTGTTTTATATATTCGAAAATTAACAAGTGCACAAAAGCATTTATTAGAATTGTATGTGTTTCTGACTCTAGGAGAAGATTTTGGACAGAAAGTACTTGACACTTTTCCAACCTATCTTCTGTCATGGATAGACTGACTACTTTCTCAGGAGTTCGATCACTCAGAAGTTTGGTCATTAGGTTCACTAGGGATTATATTGAATAGAATAAAGATTATTAGTTGTGTTTACAATGAAATGTATGAATAAACAAATAACCATTATTAGTAACCATTAAGATCTGGTAGAATAAGATATGTTATGTTTGGTGTGGCCCATCATTAATAACAGTCGTGCATGTGCCTGTACTGTGCTAGAGTGTTTTATATACGTTCTTTCTTAATTTTCCCAATGCCCCTGAAAGGAAGGAGTGATGGTCTCCATTTACAAATGAGTAACCCAAGAATCAAAGAAAGGAAGTGACTTCCCTAAAATCCTGTAGTTGGTAAGTGGTAAAGCCAGGAATTAAGTATTTCAGTTGCATGTCAACTTCATAACTTTAAAGACCACGTAAACCCAGATTACAATGTTGTGCCAGAATAGACATTCAGCTATTTTTAATTAAATTAGTTTAAATTTAAATTTAGTTTAAACCAAATTCTTATAATTTAGCCTTCTTAAAGTTTCTTACTCTTTAAAGAGTAAACTTTACTCCTAAAGTTTACTTACTTTGAAAGGGGTCAAAAAGAGCAGTCCTTAACATTTTGAGACACTAGGGCATCAAGAACTTGGTGCCAGTGAGAGAGAGTGAGAGGGATGGCATAGGGATAGGTTGGCCAGTGTGTAAACTTGGAAACATGACAGGTCATCTTGATATTATTGCCAGCTATTTACCAGCAGCTTGCAAGGGGGCCTGGGAACATCAGAGCACAGAAGCCTGTGGCTTGGTTATTTTCTTGAGCAAAACTGGCCTGAGATTTGACTTCTGTTCTTCCTTCAAATTTATTTCTTGTGCTTCTCATGGTTTCAATACACAGCCTCATGGCATACTGGAAAGAATGTGAGCGTCTGTCTGGAGCGACAGACCTGGGTCCAAGTCCTAGCTCTGTCACCCCCCAGCTGTGTGATCTCAAGCAAATCACTTAGCCACTCTGGTCTTTGGTTCCTGATCTGGATTGATGTGAGGATTAAACTAGCATCTAATGCACTAAATTCTTGATAATAATATAATTCTTATTCCTACTCTGCTTCCACATTTCCACTGCAGACTCTCCAACACTTTTTGTCACCATTCATTTTCTACTTGAAATGATCCTGGAGCCTTGAGGAATTGCTGTGAGTCCAGAGGTAGTACTAACCCCCACCCTCAACCCCTACTGCCTTCAACATTCAGGGGGTCTGGTAGATCCATATCTTGTTCCATTTTACCAGGCCTAGGCCTGCCTATTCCCTTTCCCTTGATCCTTCCACACATCCATATATATCCACACCATGCCCAGGTCAAGGTGGCATGGACATGGAAAAGGGTGAAGAGTTCATCTTGACCAGATTAGAATCCTGATCCAGAGTCACAGTGATGCAGACCATAGCTAGGAAAGGGAAAGGGCTCCACTTAAAGTCCAATCTGCAGGCAAAACTATGAAAAAGGCTACTTTAGATCCCTTCTGCCTGACCCCATACTTGTCTCATGCCCCACCCTGTTGGTGTAGCATTCTTATCACTGTTAGCACTGCATTAAGAGCACCAGCTCAGTAGTCAGACAAATCTTAGTTCAAATTCTGGCTCAGCTGTTTACTATCTGCGTGACTCTGCGCAAATTATTTAACCTCTCTGAGTCTCAAATGGCTTACCTCTACCTCATTCATTTATTCAACAATATGAATTAAGCGCCTAAGTGCATGACAGGCAGTGTGCTAGGCACTGGGAATACAATGATGAGAGAGGAGGAAAGCACAAATAATCACACCCATAAATGTGAAGCAGTGACAGAAGTACATGGTAGTATGAGACAGAACGTGACCTAGACAGGGAGGTAAACTTGACAGGACTTACTTGGTGATGGATTGAATGTGGAAGAAAAAGTAGAGGAATGAGCCTGGAATAACTTCGTGCTTTCTGGCTGGCAGTAGGTGCCATTCACTGAGGCTGGCAGCAATGGAAGAAAGTCAGGTTTGAGGAATAGCTACAGCTGGCAGGGGTTACACCTGCTTGTGCTTGCACACACACATGTTGATGAAAAGTCCCTACTAGGTGTTGGGGATGTTTACTAGGTGTTGGGGATGTTTAATTAAATTGTGATGGCCACTTTATTAGGGGAATTACTATTCCCACTTTCCAGGAGTGGAAACAGACTCAGAGGATGGGATCCACTTGCCCTGGATCTCACAGCTAGTTAGTGGTAGAGTCAGGATTAACTTTCATTTGGTAGCCCCAACACGTGCTTTTTCCACTCCTCCACCCTGTGGGGCCCAGAAAAGCCTGCAGGAGAAAGAAAGGCTGACTGGCCAAGGCCAAAGACTCCAGGAAGGCAGAAAAGGGG
Organism: Panthera uncia; assembly: GCF_023721935.1. NCBI lineage: Eukaryota > Metazoa > Chordata > Mammalia > Carnivora > Felidae > Panthera > Panthera uncia. The sequence goes on from NC_064817.1 coordinate 103,731,628, forward strand.
GTGAATGGAAGAGGGACCAAAGGAGCAGAGAAAGAATTGTGGCGAGGGCAGGAGGGATTCTCTCCAGTGGCTTGATTAAGATTTATTTTTTGAAGACAGGTTAAGCGGGCCAAACGAGGTTTATATTTCCTAGCCCCCCTCTTCTACCAGATTCTTGCCCTGAACTCTGAGGAGGTGGTAGGGAGGGGACAAAATGAGGAGGCAGTTTATGAAGTGGCCTGAGGCCCAGGGCTAAATTTGAAATTAGCATGGGGATTTCAGTCACAGGAGTCAAGTTTCTAGGGCCACGGCTAAGTCCAGCAGCTGGGGGCTGATGGAGGGATAGAAAGCTGACCCTTTCTGGCTAGCGCTTTGGCCTCAACCTTCCTGTCACCTGCTTCGAGCCCCTGGCATTCTAGGAAGCAATGAGAGTCAACTTCTTGGCTTATGGTTTCTGGTACCCCGAGGAGTAGTCTTCTGTGTAGCTATATGGGGTGAGAACAAAGGGAGCTGGTTCTGATAAAGGGCTGGGGAGTAGGTTTAGATAGGATGGGGCTGCTGTCTGCTTTCTTCCCCTAATTGAGTGCTGTCTTCACCCAAGCTTCCCACTTTGCCTTCTTCTAGCTTGAGATGTAAGGTCAAGGTCAGGTGATCCCCAATAAAGCGTTAATGGTCTGTACCTCATCACCTGAGAGTTAGGTTTCTACATCCTTTCTGGGTGATAACTGCTAAGGCAGAGCTTTTTCTGGGCTTTGAAAGTCTCTTTGGGTATGGAATATTCTTAGGGGTTACAGAATTTTCTGTGATAATTTTAAAATTGTCTTTATCACAAAGATGGTCTAAACTGAATGATATAAATTTATTCTGTATCATCCATCTGTATATCTACCTTATAAAATTAAGGGCAGCCATAGGATTTCTGGACCATAATTTGCATCTGCCTTACTGTATTAGGACCAGATTAGACTGCATGTAACAGAAAAAGAAATCCGAAATGACAGTGGTTTAAACAAGATAGAGGTTAATTCTCTATCATGTCAAAGAAGTCCGGAAGTGGGATGTGCAAGTTTGGTGTGGTACCTTCGTGAAGTTGTTAGGGGCCCTAACTCCTCCCAGCTCTCTGTTGTGCCGTCCTTAGGGCATGGACTCCGTCTTCGTGATCTAAGTTGACTGCTATAGCTTCAGGTAATACTTGCTCATTTCAAGCAATAATATGGAGGAGAGGGCAAAGAAGGGCCAGCCCCCTCCCCATTTAAGAGATCTGCAAGAAATCCCAAATAACACTTCCACTTATATCTCATTGACCAGAGCTTTGTGGTATGGGCACACCTAGCCACAAAGGAGGCCGTGGAATATGGCATTTTAGCTGGGCACTTTAGGGGAGGAAGTGGGTGGTTTGTGGGGTAGATAACTAGCAATCTCTGCCACATTTTGTGTAAAAGATCTCATTAGCTTCACATTGTCCTACTTGCGTTGTCAAGGACTAATGAGGAAAAAAAACATAGGAAGACTTAATATATAAATGATGGCTTAGTCCCAGTGAAGGCCAAATGATGTCCCTGAGGGCTGTAGGAGTGACAGTTTAGCAGTAGATCTGATAGGAATAAAGTAATGTGAGAGCTGAGTCATCGCCTGGCACGAAGCAATATAGCACGACGCACTCAAAAGAACCTGTATCCCAGTTGGCACGGCAGTCACGATCTGAACAGCAATTTAATTTTAGAAAAACAACATCATCCACCTTGTTAAAATCATTGCTGTTCATTTGATTTTTATTGGTTTTGTACTTTTGTTTACACTTCATTTGGAAGTTTGTTTCAGCCTTATAATTGTGTATCAGCCATAAGCATGGAGAGCTTACAGCTTGTTTTCTCTTTGCACATAGTTTAACACTGTAATGAATATGAGTCAATAATTGGGATCTATCTATATATTGTTCCTGTTGAAGAGGTTATTCAGCTGGGAACTGCTTCCTGAAACCACTGGGGACCACTGCAGCAAACAGGAGGACTGTGGGAGGTAGAACCCAAAACTAAGGCCCTGGCTTCAATTTTAGGGCTCTTTTCATACCACTGCCTCAGGGCTGGTGAGGAGGAGGCAGAACTGTGCTGCAAAACAGGTGTTGAACCTAAACATAGCATATGATCAGTGGAGTCTAACATTGGACAAGCTCAGAAAGGTCACATGGTGTGCCTCCCGCCTGAAGCTTGAGCCTGTCTATAAGCCAAGTGCTTGGGTCAGGGGGTGAGGATGAGGTTGGTGGTTTAGGGTGACACAAAAAAGCATTTGGGGGCAAGGTTGAGTCAAACATTATGTCCCTGACACCGAGAGTCCTTAAGATATTTTCTAAGGATGTTCCTGTGAACAGTTGACAAGCAGAAAAGCTCCTGCGGCCAAATGAATGGAAATACATCCTCTCCCTTGTCCTTAGTTACACCCCCCCCCACCATGACCATCTGCCATAGCCACCCTTGGCCTGTGATGACATACACCGTCCACGCTCCTTTCACTGTATCATAACCTGGACAGCAGCCTGTTTATCATGGGGCAGAGGGGCTGTGACAGATGGTAGGGCCTCTTTTGAAGCTGGGTAGCTGAGAGGGAGGGGGTTGTTCCAGAGGACTTGTTTCAGGCCATTTATAGATGGAGGGAAGGAAAGCTCTTCGTTCTGCCTTCTCTGGCAGCAGTAGTCTTCCTCAGCCCTAGCCACTGCCATCCCCTTTGAGCACTTTCTCGGATCCTCCATCAGTTGTAAGGGAACTCCACAGGGTTTAAGAAATTCTGAAAATGACTCTTCTATCGGGGTGAAAGAAGAATCAGTGAAGAGAGGGTGAGGGAGAGGGAAAGAGAGAGAGTGAGACAGAGAGCGAGACAGGCTGACAGATAAAGATGTAGGTTCAGTATATCTCTGTGTGTGTGTGTGTGTCTATATATATGTATACCACACACACACACACACACACACACACACACACACACACATATATATATATATGCAAAGAGAGATACATAGAGGCAGAGAGATGGAGAGATTACCTTATAGAGGGCAAGAGAGATGGAGAAACACAGAAAAAGAACCAAAGAGAAAGGAGAGGAGGCAGTGAAGGGGGAAAAAAGAGGAGAGAGAAGAAAGCCAGTTTTCTGGAGCAGAAGGCAATTTCTAGAGCTATGGGTAGTGAGCTCACTGTGGGATGCCAAGGGCTATGCACAGTTAATGTGTGAGCGTTACCACTGGAGATCAGGGTTCCTCCAGCCTTCTGCCCACCCCCACTCTCCTGCACACAGTCATTGGCCTCTTTTTTTTTCACAGACAACATAGAACGTAGAAGCCATCAGGTGTTATACTACCCCCATCGCCCCTCCTTTTCACATCTGCCTCTTTTTTTTATTATTCCCCTTTTCCTCCAGTCTCTGCTCACTACCTCTTATCTATTCTTCATCCCTCATTACATGCTAAATGATTCCAGAACCTAGAAGGGGTATTCTCTGAGAAGGGTGTATTAACACATGCCATACTATT